>NW_012116154.1:4768144-4770205 GCF_000951035.1 Colobus angolensis palliatus | reverse complement strand
GCTAATTTTTGTATTTTTAGTAGAGATAGGGTTTCACCATGTTGGCCAGGATGGTCTCGATCTCTTGACCTTGTGATCCACCCGTCTTGGCCTCCCAAAGTGCTGGGATTACAGACATGAGCCACCGCGCCCAGCCAATCAATTTTCGTTTATTTCCCTGGAAACTTTATTCTCTGATACTTTAGGCTTCCTGTAAAACAGCAAAAGTGCCCTTTATAGGGACAAAGGGAAATGCGCAAAGTCTCCACATCCATCCATTCACCAGTGATCCTCCAGACCATTCAACCAGACCCTGGGTTATGTCATAAAGAGCTGATCTGAAACCGTGAAAATTTGCCAGAGACTCAACCATTACATTGTGTGTTAGAGGGAGCAGAATATATGGAAGTTGTATGAAAGCTGCAGAAGTAGATGGGTACTTAGGGACCTCTCTGTGCCTGTGTTATGCCATCTTTCCATCTTGTGACATCATTTTTATTCTTCCCTAGTCTGAGACACTCTCAGCGGCAATTCTTGGCTTTTTTGTGTTTTGTTGTTCTTGTTGTTGTTTTGAGTCTGCTCCCTCTTCTCTGGCCAGCATTCCCCCAAAATACAAATATGCTCATACACAAGCAATTCTGCAAAGAATTTCAAGGACATGAAACATCTCCTAAGAGAGAGCCCAGGTAAAGAAGATCTAAACTAAACTGGTGGCAGGTGCCTGCAGTCCCAGCTACTGGGGAGGCTGAGGAAGGAGAATCGCTTGAACCCAGGAGGCGGAGGTTGCAGTGAGCTGAGATTGTGCCGCTGCACTCCAGCCTGGTGACAGAGCGAGACTCCATCTCAAAGAAAAAAAAAAAAGATGTTTGCAGAAACAATAAACCGGACAGGTGTAATAAACATTGACAGTAGCTGCAAAATAAAGCCAATCTTCATATTTGAGTATTGGAAAAAAGAACTGCTTATCCTGGGTTGGTCTTTTCAGATACATTCATCTCTATATGGATAACAAAAGTAACCACATGTGATATCAGACATTTGTTCCTTTCAAATCTCATGTTGAAATCTGATCCCCAGTGTTTGGAGGTGGGGCCTGGTGGGAGGTGATTGGGTCCTGGGGCCCAAACATGAAGCTTGGCTTGGTGCCTTTCTCTTGGTAATGAGTGACTTCTTCTACTAGTTCCCTCCAGATCTGATGTTTAAAAAACAGTCTGGCAACTCCCTTCCCTGTCTCTTGCTCCTCCTCTTGCCATGTGATCTGTGCACTCCAGCTCCTTTTTACCTTCTTCCATGAGTAGAAGCTTCCTAAAGCCCTCATCAGAGCAGATATAGGTGCCATGCTTCTGATACAGCCTACAGAACCATGAGCCAAATAAACCTCTCTCTAGATATAGATATAGATATAGATAGATATTGAGTAGCAATGCAAAATGGACTGAGACAATATGTCATCAATATACCATCTTTTTTAAAAACAAACAAACAAAAAAAAACAGAGTCTCAGTCTGTCACCCAGGCTGGAGTACAGTAGCACAATCATAGTTCATTGCAGCCTCAAACTTCTGGGCTCAAATGATCCTCCTGCCTCCGCCTCCTGAGTAGCTGAGAAGACACAGGTACATGCACATCCAGCTAATTTTTTTTTGAGACAGGGGTCTCGCTACGTTGCCCAAATTGGTCTCCAACTCCTGGGCTCTAGTGGTCTCCCCATCTCAGCCTCCTAAAGTGCTGCGATTACAGGCATGAGCCACCATGCCTGGCCTGTCACCATCACTGAATACAAAGAATGACTGTGTCCAGGAGATAAATCATGTACAAGGCACAAAACTGATAACGAGATTTTCTCATCAAAATATTGACAATGTTACAAGTGTATACATGGGTAATAAATGAATAAATTATCTCGTCCATCAGAGCCCCTCATCTGAATTTTTTTTTTTTGAGGAGATGGAGTCTCACCCTGTCACCCAGGTTGGAGTGCAATGGTGCAATCTCGGCTCACTGCAACCTCTGCCTCCCAGGTTCAAGTGATTCTCCTGCCTCAGCCTCCTGAGTAGCTGGGATTACAGGCACCCGTCATCA
>NW_012116154.1:4762376-4766698 GCF_000951035.1 Colobus angolensis palliatus | reverse complement strand
GGGTTTAAGCAATTATCCTGCCTCAGCCTCCCAAAGTGCTGGGGTTACAGGCATGAGCCACTGCACCCAGCCGTGATAGTGTATTTTATGTGTAGCCCAAGACAATTTTTCTTCTAATGTGGCCCAGGGAAGCCAAAAGGTTGGACACCCCTGGAATAGAGCAATCCAAGATGTGTCCCACCCTATTCCCCACAGGGCAAGCCAAGGATGTTGGCTGATCCACAAAGTTGGTACAGCAACAAAACAAGACATGTAAAATTCCAGCAAAGGAGATCCAAGAAACCAGCACCTGCATCCCGGAGCCACTTCTAAGGACAGCAGTGACATGCAGCCCAATTAAGCAGCAAATGTCAAAGCCCTCCACTTTAGGTCCATAGTAGCTGGAATGAGGAAGAAAAGGACAAATCAGTGCTCAATAGTTTGCCCTTAGATTTGTTATCAAGCTAGAATAACAAGCAATTGTCATATTTCAAGTGTGTTTTAAAAGAACTGAATCAGATAACTATCACGCCTTGCATTGTTCTTGAAAATGCAAAAATAGAAAAAGGAAGAAATTATCTAGGAGCAATAAACCAAGGAAACAGAGCCCAGGCAGGAGTGGGGCTGCCTTTCATCACTGCTGATGCTCATGAACATTCACTGCATGACAATAGTTGACAAGTCCTATTAAAAAACACAGAGTAAGACACAGTTCCAATCTCTCTGTCCAAGAGAAAGAAAGAGTAATAGAATAAGAGAAGAAAAAATGTAACTATCTAAAAGAATGTAATGAATTAATAATAATAGAATAAGACAATAATATAACTAATAAAAGAATGTCACATTTGTATTTTCTAAAGAAAGCAGTTTAGGGTGACCCTCATGTTTTTCAACACTAATTTTTTTACTTTATTATGTTGTTAGGGAACATCAAAAACACAAACTACTATACTAAATATATCACATATCACAAAGACGGTACACATTGGGGGGGTCAATGACTGAGGCTTGCCCGAATTAGCTTTAATTGATTCATTTAACATCTCCAAGCTTTTCCGGGCTGTTTTGTAAGTAAGTATGATCATATGCAAGGTGATACATAAATATTTAACATAAGCATATGTATATCTCTCTACATACACATGCATATGTATATATCTATACATACACATACATATCTATATACACACATATATGTATGTATCTGTATGTTTTTATATGTAATTTACTGAGACCATTTGACATACCCATGTACTGAGCCTACTGTCCCACTGAATAAGTTAATTTACTGGGTTCTCAAAGTATAGATCCTTAGCCTTCTCAGAGCACAGGCACTGTTTGCTCAATCTGAAAACACGTAATTATTTAACTTGCCTTCTAAAGTCACACCACACCCTGGATATGATGCAAGACCTAGCATTACAAGATAAGCTCTGTCTCAAGTTTCTGCTCGTTATAGTGCCTGAAGTATTTGCTCATATGCTCAGGGACTGAAGCAGAAGTAAACAGTCAGGCCAGTATTATAGGGACACCTGTGTTACAAAATCGACTGACTTATATTGTGAAAGCAATGAATGAAGTTCAGCAGGACTCCTGTAAGGATGCCGATTCAGCCCACATCACCTTGGTCAAACAGGGCTTCAGCCTTATTGCCGCCCTCCCTAACGCACTCAGGTCAATCTATCCAAGCTACAAGTCATGGGTCTCCGCTGCAGCACTTCTGTTTGCACCCGTCTTCGGTGAAGTTAACCTTGCTTTCTCTCAATATGTACTACCCCGGCATCTCCAAAGAGGCCTTTGTATGGCGCGTTTAACAGGCCTGGACTCTTTATCTTTAAAATTCTACAAAATCACACCAGGTGCAGTGGCTCATGCCTGTAATCCTAACACTTTGAGAGCCCGAGGCGGGCGGATCACCTGAGGTCAGAAGTTCGAGACCAGTCTGGCCAACATGGTGAAACCCTGTCTCTACTTAAAAATATAAAAATTAGCCGGTTGTGGTGGTGGGCACCTGTAGTCCCAGCTATTCGGGAGGCTAAGGCAGGAGAATCGCTTGAACCCAGGAGTTGGAGGTTGCAGTGAGCCGAGATCATGCCTCTGCACTCCAGCCTGAGCAACAGAGCAAGACTCCGTCTCAAAAAAAAAAAAAATTCTACAAAATCACTTCGTTTATGACTCCCTCTCTAATTAAACAGAACGTGCTGTCCTGGAAAAAAGACACAGGTATAAGTTTACATTTCTATTAGGCTTGATGCCTGGTATCGTCCCCACTACAAGAGTACTGAGATTCGACATAGCTGAGCGGTTACGAGCAAGAACTTGGAGAACCAGTTAGCCAGGGTTTGAATCCTGGACCACCACACACTAACTGTGCCTCACTTTCCTTACCTTTATTTTTATTTATTTATTTATTGAGACAGAGTCTTACTCTATCACCCAGGCTGGAGTACAGTGGCGCAATCTTGGCTCACTGTAACCTCTACCTCCCGGGTTTAAGCAATTATCCTGCCTCAGCCTCCCAAGTAGCTGGAACCACAGGCAGGCACCACCACGCCCAGCTAATTTTTCTATTTTTAGTAGAGATGGAGTTTCACCATGTTGGTCAGCCTGGTCTCAAAGTCCTGACCTCAGGTGATCCACCCAGTTTGGCCTCCCAAAGTGCTGGGATTACAGGCATGAGCCACTGCACCTAGCCTTTTTTTTTTCTGAAACAAGATCTTGCTCTGTTGACCAGGCTGGTATACAGTGGCCTCATCACAGCTCACTGCTGCCTTGATCTCCTAGGCTCAAGTGATCCTCCCACTTCAGCCTCCCAAGTAGCTGGGGTTACAGGTGTGTACCACCACACCTGGCTAATTTTTTGTGGTTCTTGTAAAGACGCAGTTTTGCCATGTTGGCCAGGCTGCTGGAACTCCTGGACTCAAGCAATCCACCCGCCTGGACTTCCAAAGCGCTGGGATTACAGGGGTGAGCCACCACACCCAGCCTTCCTTACCTTTAAGATAGATAGATAGGTAGGTAGCTAGGTAGATAGATAGATGGAAAGATGGATGGATAGATAGATAGATAGATAGATAGATAGATAGATAGATAGATAGATAGATAGATAGACAGACAGACAGATAGACAGATGGATGATAGTTAACCAAAGTGCTCAGACTAGTGCCTGGTATGCAATAAATGCTACCTAAGTGCAAGCATAACAAATGTGATGATAGTAGCACTTCCTATCTGCCTTGGTGTTCGGGAGAGGATGACGAGTGATGGGGCCACCCCCGTGGTAAGCCTGCAGTGGCTGCAGCCGTGCCGCACTGTTCCTCCACGGAGGGCCTGACTTGGTGTGACCAGCTCTGTACATTTTCAAGAGAAAGCAAAATCTAAATTTCTGGATTTTAAATTGTTGGTTTACATTTTTAAAAATTAGTGTTTGAGTCAAAGAAATCATGTCTAGAAGCAGATTTTTCCCTTAAGTCACCATTTTGTGACCTCAGACACATATGAATCTATAATGTGTGGGTTTCCATTTTTCTTTGCTTATCATCCATACTTCTTTCTCAGCTGAACACCCCAGGGACAAGAGAAAGCACACAGAAGGCACTCAATGAAACCCAGCTGAACAATGACCTGGTTTGTTAATAAACAAACACCAGTAGGCTTTTCTGCAAGAAAACAATGAGTAACATAGTGTCAGCTACATTTAGGAACTTCTCCTTTTTTTTTTTTTTTTTTGGAGTCCGAGTCTCACTCTGTCACCCAGGCTGGAGTACAGTGGCTCAATCCCGGCTCACTGCAACCTCCACCTCCTGGGTACAAGCGATTCTCCTGCCTCAGCCTCCCAAGTAGCTGGGATTACAGGCGTGCACCACCACACCCAGCTAACTTTGTATATTTAGTAGAGACGGGGTTTCACCATGTTAGCCAGGCTGATCTCAAACTCCCGGCCTCTGGTGATCCGCCTGCCTCAGCCTCTCAAAGTGCTGGGATTACAGGTGTGAGCCACTGCACCCGGCCTAGGACCTTCTCTCAAAGTGCATCTTTAGGTCAAAAAACCAGGCCCTGGGAGCACATATCTGAACAAGATGCAGCCCCTGATTCTGAGGAACTTACAGACTTGTGGGGGACACAAAAGTGCAGACAACTGGCCAGGTGCGGTGGCTCATGCCTGTAATCCCAGTGCTTTGGGAGGCCAAGGAGGGCGGATCATGAGGTCAGGAGTTCGAGACCAGCCTGATCAACATGGTGAAACCTTGTCCCTACTAAAAATACAGAAATTAGCTGGGCGTGGTGGTGCACGCCCGTAATCCCAGCTACTTGGGAGGCTGAGGCAGGAGAATCACTTGAAC
>NW_012116154.1:4749925-4754641 GCF_000951035.1 Colobus angolensis palliatus | reverse complement strand
ACCTGAGGTCAGGAGTTCAAGACCAGCCTGGCCAACATGGTGAAACTTCATCTCTACTAAAAATACAAAATCAGGGGGCCATGGTGGAGTATGCATGTAATCCCAGTTACTCTGGAGGCTGAGGCAGGAAAATTGCTTGAATCCAGGAGGTAGAGGTTGCAGTGAGCCAAGATTCTGCACTGCACCGTGCCCAGCCTAATTCTTTATTTAAAAGTAGGATAGCTACTAGGAAGAACAATTGGAGACTGTGCCAGCCTGGGCAACAGAGTGAGACTCCGTCTAAAAAAAACAAAAACAAATATATATATATATATAGAGAGAGAGAGTATTTAAAAATTGATTTGTTCTATTTGTAAAGTCTATAGTTGATCAGAAGATTTGTAAATTTATTAAGAACATACTCCCTAGCCCATGGTCACCAATATTAATAGTCTGGTACATCTTGAAAAGGAAAATGGGACAACTGTCATCCAATTTAGAAAGATTGTATAGGAAAGTTTTAGAACTGTAATTTTGGGGAAAGGATAAGCAAAGTGGCACCTTTGTCATAAATAGCACACATTTCAAATTCTTAACTGGATGAATGATAGCTGCAAGAGCACTTCAAACAGGATGACACACAGCAGCTCTGAGCACATTTCCTCCTTCACGCACTCATTCGGCCAGTAGATTCTGAGGGCTCACAGAGCAGGCATTCACGCACGGTTCTTAAGGGTGGGAACAGCAGTAAACAAAAACCTCTGCCTTCACCACGTTGCACAAATTAAAGATGGTTGTTCTCATCCAAATCAGTTTTCCTAAAAAGGCAACTGTGTTTAGGGCAGCCCTGTGTTACTGCAGACGTTGAGACAGATCCTTGGCTTTTGGTACAGCACTACCTAGAGCTTAGGAACAGCTAGGAAAAAAGGAGGAGCAAACCTCAATCCACAAACAAGGCTGAGGCCTAGATCCCGCCCTTCTGAGATCACTACAGATGGAGGGTGGGCCTACCTTCTGCTGCAGAAGCAGCCAAGTACCTCTTTCAGTCTGATGCTGTAGTTCTCGTCTAGAAATGGCTTCAAGAAGTAGCAAGAAGAAAGCAAGCTACAACAGCCATAGAAGCTGTTAGCTAGGTTGAAAAAAAAAAAAAAAGGAAGAGGAGAAAGACAAGTTTTTAAAACCCATACAGGCATTCATTCAATAAATATTTATGAGATCTTCACTGTATATACAAAAAGGCCCTGAGGAAATAGTGGGAGAGAGGGAAAGACATGGTTCTGCCCTCGTGTCTCTTCCAATCTAGAGAATCAGATGTAGAACAAGTAATCAATTCTTTTTTTTTTGAAATCGAGTCTCACTCTGCCGCCCAGGCTGAAGTGCAGTGGTGCAATCTCGGCTCACCACAACTTCCACCTCCTAGATTCACGCGATTCTCCCAACTCAGTCTCTCAAGTAGCTGGGATTACAGGCGCCCGCCACCATGCCTGGCTAATTTTTGTATTCTTTGTAGAGACGGAGTTTTGCCATGTTGGCCAGGCTGGTCTCAAATTTCTGACCTCAGGTGATCCACCCACCTTGGCCTCCCAAAGTGCTGGGATTACAGGCGCGAGCCACCGTGCCCAGCCTAATTCTTTATTTAAAAGTAGGATAGCTACTAGGAAGAACGATTGAAGATTGTGAGCTATAAAAAGGCAAATTAACCTAGTGCCAAAGATACCAAAAACCCATTTACCCATTCCAACTCACCTTCCCTCTCCCTCTGGCACACACACAAGTGGGCACAGACACAGGCATACACAGTCACGATATAATCAAGCTCCTACTATCTTCCTTTTTCAAGGAGACTGCTTTGGGGCTGGAAACACTAAGGATGCTTCTTTCTAGTTTTTAGGCCAACAGGCTGCAAGCCTAGAAAATCCCATGGCCAATATTCCTACTCTGAGCTAAGATGCAGTTGGGTTCAGAGAAAAAAAGACATATTGACTGGGCGTGGTGGCTCACGCCTGTAATCCCAGCACTTTGGGAGGCCGAGGCAGGCAGATCACCTGAAGTCAGGAGTTAGAAACCAGCCTGGCCAACATAGTGAAACCCCGTCTCTACTAAAACTACAAAAATTAGCTGGGCATGGTGGTGTGCACCTGTAATCCCAGCTACTTGGGAGGCTGAGACAGGAGAATCACTTTAACCCACGAGGCAGAGGTTGCAGTGAGCAGAGATCACACCACTGCACTCCAGCCTGGGAGACAGAGTGAGACTCTATCTCAGAAAAAAAAAAAAAAAAAAAAGGAGAAGAAGAAATATTTAGACAATTACTTCTTCAAATGTCTTGTAGATCTTTGAGTTTATGGTGCTTGTCCCTATTGATACTTAATTAGAACCTCCAGTAAGAACTTGCATGAGAGCACAGTGCTGACAGTGAAAATGACAGCTTCCTGTTGGACTACGTGCTGATTTACAGCAGTTCAGTCTCAGGAAAGAAAAACTACATAAAAATAGAAGATGTAAAAGGTGAAATCGAAAAAGTACAACTTAGAATCTGCATATACTGAACTTTGATTGGCTGTCAAATTATATTAACCAACAATGTCAAGTTGAAAAAAAGCAAATGAAAAACAAACAAGGAACATTATTCTGTACAAAGCATTGAGCTAGTCAAATTTTATCACTTTTTAGTTATAGAAATATAATTGTGGTAGATAAAATTAGAAAATTTAGACAAGAACGTAAAAGATAAAAATGCAGCTGACCCTTGAACAGCACAGGGATTAGGGGTACCCATCCCCCACAAATCCCACAGTCAGAATTCTGCAGATAACTTTCAATTTCCCCAAAACTTAACTACTGCCAGCCTACTGCTGACCAGTAGCCTTACCAATAACATAAACCATCAATTAATACATATTTTGTATGTTATATGTATTACATCTGTATTCTTACAATAAAGTAAGCTAGAGAAAAGAAAATGTTACTAAGAAAATAATGAAGAAGGGAATATATATTTACTATTCATTAAGTGGCAATGGATCAACATAAAAGTCTTCACCTTTGGCCCTATGCAGTGGCCCAGACCTGTAATCCCAGCACTTTGGAAGGCCAAGGTGGGTGGATCACAAGGTCAGCAGTTTGAGACCAGCCTGGCCAACGTGGCAAAACCCTGTCTCTACTAAAAATACAAAAATTAGCTGGGTGTGGTGGCACACACCTGTAGTCCCAGTTACTCAGGAGGCTGAGGCAGGAGAATCACTTGCACCTGGAAGGCAGAGGTTGCAGTGAACCAAGACCACGTCATTGCACTCCAGTCTAGAAGACAGAGCAAGACTCTGTCTCAAAAAATAAAATTAAAAAAAAAGTCTTCATCTTCGTAGTCTTGACGTTGAACAGGCTGAGGAAAAGGAAGAGGTGGGGTTGGTCTTGCTGCCTCAAGGGCAACAGAGGAGGAAGAAAATCCATGCATAAGTGGGCCTGCAGAGTTCAAACCCATATTATTCAAGGGTCCACTGTACAGCCATTATTAATAATCAAAGTACTTTTCATTAAATGACTGTAACAAAATGTATTTAACCAATTTCCTATTATTGGACATTTATTTCTGATGTTTAACACAAATACTTTAATGAACAGCTTTGTACATACATCTCTGCATAATGTATCTCTCATTATTTTCTTATGATAAGCTCTTAGAAGTGGAATTTCTCAGTTGAACAGTATTCAGATGTTAAAAAGCAGTATTACAGCAATAGCCAAATTCAGTCATTTAAATTCTTTTTTAAGGTGCTTACAGTATCTTCAAACTTAGTAAGCATTCAAAAATTGAAAGAGAACAGTCTTTATTTTCATATCAAAGTCAATAATAACATTACATATATTTAATATATAACTTCAGAACTCTGACATTTCTTAAAACTTCACCAAATACTGACAGACAGTAACACCATATGGTCACAGACGCTTCTGACAGAGCAAGCCTGTTTCCAATTGCAATACAACAAATATGTTAACTGACTGGTTCATTTCTGAATTTAAAATGCTGAACAGAAAACCAATCACACCAAATATAGACAATATTTTTTAAAGTACACAACTGCATTACATACCATAGCAGAAGGACACAGGACTGACACATGTATTTATTTGTTCGGTTTATGGGCAAAGTCATCATCTCTCTGGATCTCAGCTCTGAGGGGAAAGACACGAGAGCTGGGGTTTCCAGAATTTTAGATTTAATAGACCAATTAAACTCAAAAAAAAAAAAATCAAGAAGGAACTAACAACTAATGCAGGGTTACCAAGGAAATAAAAACACACCACAACCACCTATTAGCATATCATCCATAAATAACCTTAAAATGGGGGGAGGGCAACATACTCTCTGAATAAGAAACCTCATTAAACGTAATGCATTTAACCTGATTTTTATTTTTTTAATCTGCTCCATTGCTCATGTTTTTCTCATTTTGCCCTGCAGTGTGAAAACTGTGCCTCAGACTTGCACTAGTTCACCAACTCTTGATTGAAAACAATTTCCCTAGATAACTCCTAAATCCTTTCCAGATTCTAAAATGCTGTGTTTTGTGATTCCAAATTTTAATTTAGACTCTATGTAAAGAAGTCATTTGCAAGGCCTTTTTTTTTTTTTTTTTTTTGGAGTCTTGCTCTGTAGCCCAGGCTGGAGTGCAGTTGGCGCTATCTCGGCTCACTATAAGCTCCGCCTCCCGGGTTCAAGCCATTCTCCTGCCT
>NW_012116154.1:4725910-4748340 GCF_000951035.1 Colobus angolensis palliatus | reverse complement strand
AAAAAAAAAAAAAAAAAGCATGTATGTCCAACACAAATAATGTTTTGTGAATTCTCTAATAGAGAAAGTGTTGTGCCACATACGTTGGTCTGCAACTTGCCTTTTTCACTTAATTGTCAGTACAGATAGATCTCATTCTTTTTGACTACAGAGCATTCCACTGTATGGGATGGGTATATTTAAAAATTAATTGAACCATTTCTTTGTTGGTGGTCATTCAAGCAGTTCCTAATTTCCTAGTTGTTGCTGCAGTGAACATCCTTGACTATTTGCATATCTATGTTTGTTTTCCTAAAGGATAGTTTCTTAGACTTCAAATTAGTAGCTTTAAAGAACCTATGCATTTAAAATTTTGAAAGCTACTGCCTAATTGCTCTCTAAAAAGTTGTTTCATTTTATGTTTGCCCAGGGTTATACAAGAGTGCCCATCTCCGCCCACAATGGCCAAAGGTGGGAACTACCAAGCCTTTGAAACTTTGCCAATCTGAGAGATGAAAAATGCTATCTCATGATTGGTTCTGTTGGCTTTTTGTTGTTGTTGTTGTTGTTAATGCACTTGACCAGCTTTTCACATATTTATTGACTAAATGTATTTTTGTCTATGAATTGCTTTTTTATAAACTCTGCTATTCTGAGATTCTCAACCTGTGGTCCCAAGGCCACATATAATATAAAATGTTCTGTGCTTATTGGTTGTGCATTATTCTCAGGATAGGGCCAAGGAACATTAAGAACCACTGATTTTTGACTTCCTGCTGGCAAGGATAATAAATAAATAAATAAATAAATAAATAAATAAATAAATAAATAAATAAATAAAAATATAAAAAATAAAGAACCACTGATTTTAATGGGTATATGCTGAAAAGTATATGTGGAAAGAAAGAAGCAGTCCTAGAAGAAAGGGTGTAAAAGAGGTGAGGCAGGGTTCTATGATTCCATACCAGAGTGTGCACACACACACACACACCTTTTTATTATCTCTCCCTCAATTACACCAGGACTTCCCAATAGTATTTCTCATTTTCCTTCCCAGAAGGCCCACCAACCAGAGGCAGGCTTATTTCTTTACTAATATGTTTGTACATATCACAGAGAATAAGGACAAACAAGTCAAGATGCTGCTTTATTTACATTCTGGTTTGTAGACACATTCAAAACTTTATACAGACAAGCTGTCACCCATTTTTTTGGAATCAGGACAACCATTAACTTCAATTCTATCTCCTAAATATTTCTCTAATCTGCCCATTTCTCTTCATTTCCACTCCAACTATCACATCTTGCTTCGACCATGGCAGCACCCTCCTATCTTGCTTCCCTATATCCTCTCTGCCATACTCTCCAATCCACTGTCCATGCTTTAGCCAAAACTTTCTCTTCACTCACCAGCTCTCAACCTGCCCACGGCTCCTCTTTGCTCTCTGGCTAAAGGGCCAACCCCTTGGTGCATGTGCCCAGCTATGCAGTCTGCCCGACCTACCTCCTCTATGATGCTGAGCCCCTCTTCCCTCACCCTGGCTCCTACCACACCTGGGACATTCAGCCATTCTCTCTCCCACACCATGACCTCTGTCATTGTATTTCTTCTGCCTGAATGCTCTCTCTCCCACTCCTTTCTTTCACTGAGTTGACTTCTACTCAGCTTAAAAATAACTTTCCTGGCTTCCCAGGCAAAGTCATGTGCTGCTATTTCATGCTTTCATAACAAAAGCATAAAATACTCCACTTGTTTTCTTTAGCAGTTATCCCAAATTTTCAGTAATATAGTTCATTAACATCTGCTTCCACTCTGGCAGGAGATGTCCATGAAAATAGGATGGGATCTGTTTTGCTCTTCTTGAAATCCGAGAGCAGGGCTAACCCAGAGCAGATGACCAGTAAGTACCATTGAAGCTGGAAGGGGAAAAGGATGCTTTTAGAAATGATCCTTTGTAGGCCTTTATTTTTCTTTACACTTTCCTTCCAACCTAAGAGGACAGTAACTATGTCCTGGATATGGAAATTTGCTAACCCTTTCAAGGCATTCCCAACATTTATCAGGAACCTACTATGTACATACTAGGCACCTTTCTAGGAACCGGGAGACACCATAGTAAAAAATATGTATATATATTCCAGACCAATCTTCTCCTTACATTCTAGGAAGAAACAGATAGTCAACATCATAGATCAGCAAATTATACAGTATACTTAGAAGATGAAAAGTGCTGTGAAGAAAAAGAGAGCTGGGTAAGTTGGATGAAAGAAGAAAGGAGAAGAGGGAACTCACACCCATTTGTTGTATGTTTAAAAACCAGGCTGAGGAGGCCGTGGCTCACACCTGTAATCCCAGCACTTTGGGAGGCTGAGGCAGGCAGATCACAAGGTCAGGAGTTCGAGACCAGCCTGGCCAGCATGGTGAAACCCCCATCTCTACTAAAAACACAAAAATTAGCTGAGCATGGTGATGGGCGCCTGTAATCCCAGCTGCTCGGGAGGCTAAGGCAGGAGAATCGTTTTAACCTGGGAGGTGGAGGTTGCAGTGAGCCAAGATCACACCATTGCACTCCAAACTGGGCAACAAGAGCGAGACTCTGTCTCAAAAAAAAAACTAGGTTGGCGAGAAAGACATAGAGGGGGTGTCATGAAGTGACATAAGCTCATGAAGTTTAACCTAAGTTTGAGAAAAACAACAGCAATAGATACACATACATACTAACTCTGGTAGTAAAATATCATGTACATCAGCTTGTGAGCTGCCTTGAGCAGCGTGCTGGCTGGTTTGAGTAGCTCCTCTCACTCCCTGAGTGCATCCACATCTTGCTCAAGGACTTCATCAATTTCAATGTTAACTCTATTCCTCAGAACCCAGTCCCTCTCCCTGGCACAGCTGGTGGATCTTTCTTCCACGTTCCTAAGGCCTTTTGTTCACCTCTAAGGTGTCACTCATTTCCCTGTCCTGTGATTATTTTTGTGTCAGTCCCACTAGAACACAGAAACTCCTCAAGGGCAGAAACCATGTCCCAGCACCCAGGGTCTGATAGCTTCCAGCATTTGGTAATACAGAATGCGCTCAAAGCATTTGACAAATGAGTGAATAAAAGAATGGCTAGAGAATGAATGAAGGGAGTTAGAATGAGTGTAGCTCTGGCAATTGGAATGCACCTTGTTCTGAGCAGCTGAATTCTCTAGAAATTCTCCGTATGCGTGTGTGCTCATCTTCTGCACTTCTGCAACCAAGAATATTGGAGTAGTCAGACAAGTTACTCTCTAGAGGTAAGCAGAAATGCTCGGTTTAGACTCATTAGTGGGTTACAAAATTAATGTAATAGGTCCTGAAAAGCATTTTTTAAATTAGCTAGAATACAAGAAAACAGAGTGCATCCAAATACATAAGGTCAAGTGATTTGGGAACATGTGGCCCAATTTGCCCAGAACACCCTGCTTTATTCTTATTGGCCCAGCGTAGTTATTACTTTCAAAATAATAACTTTCCCAGTGTGTACTGTAAATTGGGTGATCACGTTCATTATACATACATTTGTGTATAATGTATATACTGGTTTATGAAGTAAAGCATATTTCTTATAGTGGACAATAGTCAAAACAAGTTTAAAATTATGTAAGATAAGGTCAACATAGAAAATAAAAATTTAAAAATTAAAAATTTGATAAACATTTTTCTTGAGAGATTCAAACTTCTGAGACTCCGGGGAAGCAGCATCGAGGAGAAAAAGTCAGGGAAAAGCAGAAGGAAGAAAATAAAATTGAAGAGTGCCTGGATAGCTTTCTAATCCTCACACTATCCTGTGTGGAAGGCAGAACTGTTCCATCTTACAAATGGGGAATGAAGCTCACAGGGCTTAAAGAACTTGCCCAGGTCTATATGCCATCAAGCCACCGTGCCAGCACTGAAATCTAGGTCTACACATAGTGAAAAGTAAAAGCATTTTGTTCTACACATAGCAGGGGAAAGGATTTTTTTTCCACTTCTTGGACACCACAATATTTGTAACCACATCAAAATTGAGGAGGGGATAATGGAACATATCTTCCAGTGTCCTATTATGACTTTTGTAATTTAAGAAACATACTTTTATTTTGGAAATATTCTGCATTTGAAAGTAGTTAGCATTTTGATTCAGAGATCAGTTCTTAATTATGGACCAAAAAAGTGGATAAGTGTTTCAGACTGATGAAATAAGCCTTGCTAGGCAAAAGCAAAGAAAATGAGCAGTTCTGTGCAAAGTGGCACATTATAATAAAGAGTGCAGGGTCTGAAGTCTGACAACCATCGATGAGTGCAGGGTCTGAAGTCTGACAACCATCGATCCAAATCTTAACAGCCAGGGGACTGCAGACAGGTTCTCAAATTTCTCTGTGCCTTAGTTCACTCATCTATAAAATGCCCACAACAACAGTACCTACCTCATGGGGTTCTAATAAAGACAAAACAATCCACATAAAGCTCTGAACATGTTTCCTGGAATGTGGTAAATGCTTGGTAATGTTGACCACAGTCAAAATAGAAATCAAGACTATTGGAGCCAAAGGTGCTCTCATTTTACTTTTATTTGTACTTCCCATTGTCATACAGCCCCATCTTCAATAGTCTTCCTCTAGCTGCTCATACATTCCTGCAGTAACCCCCACTTGGCCATGAGACATTATTTCTTTAAGAGAGTGTTGCACACAATTTGCTAGTATTTTGCTAAGAATTTTTACATCTATGTTTATGAAGGATATTAGTTTCTAGTTGCTGTTTTTTTTCTTTTTTCCCCTTGTAATATCTGTCAGATTTTACACCAAGATGATGCTAGCCTCATAAGATGAACTGGGCAGTATTTCATCCTCCTAGTTTCAAAGAATTTGTAAAACATTGGTATATTTCTTTCTTAAATGTATGATAGAATTCACAACCGAAGCCATCTGGGCCTATTTTATTGATTTCTGCTTTTGTCTTTGTTATTTTCTCCCTTCTGTTTTCTTTGCATTTAATTTGTCTTCCATGTCTTGAATTTTTAAGGCGGTATTTTAGATTGCTAATTTTAGACCTTTCATATTTTCTAATATGAACATTTAATATTTTACATTTCCCTTGAGACACTGCTGTAGCTACACCTACATCCCACACTTTTGATATGTGTGTTTTCATTTTTATTCAGTTCAAAATATATTTTAAGTTCTCTTGTGATTTCTTCTCTGAGCCATGTGTTGTTTAGTCGTCTATTGCTTAATTCCTAAATATTTGGAGATTTCTCAAATAGCTGTTATTGATTTCTAATTGAATTTCATTATGGGTGGAGGACATACTCTATGATTTCAATACTTTTAAACTTGTTGGAACTTGTTTATGATTAACATATAGTCTCTTTTGGTTAATGTTCCACGTGAACTTGAAAAGAATATATATTCTGCTGTCATTGGACAGAGTGCAGTCAGGTCCAGTTGACAGGTGCTGTCTTCTCTATCCTTGCTGATTTTCTGTCTTACTTCTTTACTGATTACTAAGTGAAGAGTATTGAAATCTGTAATTGTGGGGTTTTAAAAAAATTTCCTTTCAATTCCATCAGGTTTTGCTACATGTACTTTGAAGCTCAAGTACATTTAGGATTGTCATATCATCCTGATGAATTGACGCCTTTATCTTTATGAAAAGTCCCTCCTTATTCCTAGTAATGTTCCTTTTTATATTGTCTGCTCTGATATTAACATAGCCAGTCTAGTTTTCTTGTAATTCATGTTTGCTGAGTATATCTTTTTCCATCCTTTTAATTCTAACTTTCTGTTCTATAAAGTGGCTTTCCTGTACACAGCACATAATAGGATCTTGCTTTTCTTAACCAGTCTGACAATCTCTGACTTTTAATTGGAGTGTTTAGACCACTTACACTTAACATAATTATCAATATGGCTGAATTTGAATCTACTATTTGTTATTGGTTTTCTTTTTTTTTTTTTTTTTTTTTGAGACGGAGTCTCGCTCTGTCGCCCAGGCTGGAGTGCAGTGGCCAGATCTCAGCTCACTACAAGCTCCGCCTCCCTCCTGCCTCAGCCTCCCGAGTAGCTGGGACTACAGGCGCCCGCCACCTCGCCCAGCTAGTTTTTTGTATTTTTTAGTAGAGACGGGGTTTCACCGTGTTCGCCAGGATGGTCTCCATCTCCTGACCTCGTGATCCACCCGTCTCAGCCTCCCAAAGTGCTGGGATTACAGGCTTGAGCCACCGCGCCCGGCCCTCATTATTGGTTTTCTATTAGACTCATCTCTCCTTGTTATTGTTTGTTTCTTTTTTTCTGCTTCTTTTGAATTAACTAGTGCTTTTTAATATTTCATTTTATCTCTATTGCTGGAGATACATATATATGTATATACACAAACACACATATATGTTTATGTATATACATAGAACTTTATTTTATTTTTCATAATTTTCCTACTTTTTAAAACATGCATTTCTAACTCATAATACATGTTCAACTAATATTATACTACTTGATATGTAATGTAAAACTCTTATAGCTATAGGCTTACAATGGTTTGACTTTATCATGGTGGGAAAGCAATACACATTCAGTAGAAATCATACTTTGGATTTTAAATTTTGATCTTTTCCTTGGCTAGCAATATGCCGTGTGATAGTCTGTTGCAATGCTGGGCAGTGGCAGTAAGCCACAGCTGCCAGTCAGCCATGAAGTCACGAAGGTAAACAACAGATACTCTACAGTGTACTGTGTTGTCAGTGTTTTTTGATACTGTGTTTTGTGGTTTTGCATCCCATCGTGTCCATAAAATGCCAGTTTTGACTTATGATATTTTCTACTTACGATGGGTTTATCAGGATGTAACCCCATCATAAATTAAGAAGCATCTATATAGACTTCCATTTCTCCCTATCCTGTCCTTCAAGCTGTGGTCAAATATTTCACTTCTATTCATATATATTTGATATATCTCAAAAATCCAGTGTTATTGTTTTTGCTTCATGCAGTCAATTAGCTTTTCAAGAAATTTAAAAATAAGAACACAGTCTTTTCTATTTGCCCACATATTTACCACTTCTGAAAGAATGTCTTTCAAGTTTCCATCTGGTATCATTTTGCTTTCGCCTGAATAATTTCCTTTAAACATTTCTTGTTGTATATATCTGCCGACAACAAATTCCCTCAAGTTTTGTCTGATAAACTTTATTTCATCTTTGTTTTTGAAGATGTTTTCATTAAACATAGAATTCTAGGCTGCCTTTTTCTTTGAGCACTCTAAAGATGTTATTTCATTGTCTTCAGGCTTGCAAAGCAGGAGGTGAAATGAAGTCTGTGATCCTTCTGATGTCTGTTCTGTATATAATGTGTATTCTTCTCTGATTGCCTTCAAGATTTTCTGTGCAACACTGGTCTTCGGCAACTTGATTATGTGCCTTTGTTTCTTTATTTCATTTTATTTAAGGAGATGGGGTCTTATTATGTTGCCCCAGCTGGTCTCAAACCCTAGGCTCAAACAATCTTCCCACCTCAGCCTCTCTAGTACCTGGGACTATAAAAGTGCGTGCCACCATGCCTAGACCTAAATTTTTTTTAATGAATTTTTTTCAGCTCCTGGTTCCTTAAGCTTCTTAGATTTATGAAATACAGTTTTCATCAAATTTTGAAACATTTCAGCTATCATTTCTTCAAATACTTTTTCTGTCCCTTCTCCTTTTCTCCATGTATGATAGACTGCTTGATATTATCCCACAGATCACTGGGTCTCTGTTCACCTTTTTTTTTTTCAGTTTTTTGTTTCTCTCTGTGATGCATCTTGCATAGGTAATGTTGCTATATTTGTAGGTTCACTAATCTTTTCTTCTGCATTGTCTAATCTGCTATGAATCCCATCTAGTGAAATTTTCATTTCAGATGTTGTATTTAGTCCTGTTTTGTTCTTTTTTACATCTTTCATTTTTTTCTGATTATTTTTGCGTTTTCATTTATTTTTTATTTTATTTTATTTAGAGACAGGGTCTTACTCTGTCACTCAGGCTGGAGCGCACTGGCACAATCACAGCTCACTACAACCTCAACATCCTAGGCTCAAACGATCCTCCCACCTCAGCCTCCTAAGTAGCTGGGACCACAGGCATGCACCACCACACCCAACTAATTTTTAAATTATCCTTGGTAGAGATGGAGTATCACTTTGTTGCCCAGACTGATCTTGAACTTACAAGCTCAAGCAATCCTCCCACTCCAACTTCCCAAATTGCTGGGATTATTGGCTTGAGCCACCATACCCAACTATTTTTGTGTTTTCCTTTAAATATTTATACACAATAATAAAATATGTTGTAACATCCTTGTCTGCTAATTCCATTACCTTGTCACTTCCAGGTCTGTTTCTCTTAACTGATTCTTCCCCTTGTTACAGGTATTTTTTCCTGCTTTTTAGCATATCTAGTAATTTTGTTTGATGCTGGCATTGTTATTACATTATTAAATGTTTGCATTATGTTGTCTTCCTTTAAATAGTATTGGGCTTTCTTCTGCTAGGCAGTGAAGTTAATTGCTAATCTTCAAGATTTGTTTTTAAGCTTTACTAGAGAGAGGCTAGGACTGTGCTGTCCAATAAGGTAGTCACTAGCTACATGTGGCTACTGAAATGTGGCTAATCTGAATTGAGATGTGATAAAGGCATAAAATACATGCTGGATTTGGAAGACCTAGTATGAGAATAAGAATGTAAAGTATCTCATTAACAATTTTATATTGATTACCTATTGATGACACTTTGGATATACTGTTAAGTAAAAGATACTATGAAAATTCATTTTCTCTATTTCTTTTTACCAAATATGTGGCATGCATTATATTTCTACTAGACAGCACTGTTCTAGAACAGAGGTCTGCAAACTACAGAATAGCCACCTAGTTTTGTTAATAAAGTTTTATTGGAACTCAGCCATACCTACTCACTTATCTATTGTCTATGGCTGCCTTCACACTAAAATTGATTAGTTGTGACAGAGAATATATGACCCACAAGCCTAAAATGTTTGCTGTCTGAAAATTTAACAAAAAATTTCCACCCCTGGTCCAGAGTACCCTTTACTCCAAGGATAGTTCAGCCCTGCTTTCTAACTTGTGATGCCTCCAAGGTCTCCACTGAATGCTTCAGGGCTGAATGAGAACTCCCCTTTGGCTAGTCAGACAACAAACACTTTCCCATTTCATGTGTGCTCTGGGATTTATTCAGCTTACAACTAAAAAGTCTTTTCTTGCCCAGACTTGTAGAGCATCATTCTATATACTTGTATCCTAATACTCAGCAAAAATTCAAGAGATTCCTATGCATATTTCTGGAGCTCTTTTTCTGCATAGCTTCCTCCTCCTCAGAACTCTGCCCTACTACCTCTCACCACCTCAGCCTCCCCAAACTCTGATCTTCATCTCATCAATTCAGTGAGGCTACTAGATTCTGTTCAGATCCCTCCTTCCTGGATCTGTGGACTAGAAATTGCTTTCAGACAGAAAACCAGGGCAGTCATTGAATTCACTTTGTTTCTCTTAGGGATCACAGTCATATATAGACTGTTGCTCAATTTGTTTCTCTTCTCTTAGGGATCACAGTCATATATAGACTGTTGCTCAATTTGTTTCTCTTCTCTTAGGGATCACAGTCATATATAGACTGTTGCTCAATGTCCAAAGGCAGTTATTAATTACAATAATTTATAATGGGCAGTTAGATCAGGCTATTATTATTCCATCATGACTATAAGGTAATGTCCCCTCTACTTATCGTTTGATAGGTAGAACTTCCTATGTAGTATACTCTGGGTCTTCAGACTTTCCAAAGATTTGGTAGATTTGACTGACTTGTATGGAGCTAGAGAACGAAGTGTAGAACTTTTCCTGTGGTTTACCTAAATAGTTGATGATATGCTATATCATTGACCAGAATTTCTCATGTCCAGGTTATGACAGAGAAGACAAAGAGGACTTGATAGAAGAAGCTGAAAGAAGGTTAGCTTGGAGCTACGCATTTCTGAATCTATTTGTACATTTATATCAGAAATACAATAAGCATATTAACAGGCCTAGAAAAGATGACAGTGCAATAGCAAGATCTTGGCTCACAGCAACCTCTGCCTCCCAGGTTCAAGTGATTCTCCTGCCTCAGCCTCCCAAGTAGCTGGGATTACAGGCATGTGCCCCCATGCCTGGCTAATTTTGTATTTTCAGTAAAGACGGAGTTTCCCCATGTTGGTCAGGCTGGTCTCAAACTCCCGACCTCAGGTGATCTGCCCACCTTGGCCTCTCAAAGTGCTGGGATTACATGTGTGAGCCACCACGCCCGGCCATGATGTGCCTCTTTTTAAAGCATGTGAAAAGTTTAGGAAGCAATTATCATTAGTTCCAGATGCTATATTATGTGAAACAAATACAGCTGTATACCTCCAGGTATTTATAGTGAAAAAAAGAACTGATCCAAAATACACATAAATGATAGAGATAGAGAGACGGATATCCCCCAGAAAGTTTGTTTTATATTAGTGGCATTTCTTTATTAAGAGATAGAAACTACAATCAGTCGATAAAACCAAAAAGGAAATTAAAAGTAAAAACAAACAAGTGTCTATTTTCTTGCACCTGATTAGAAAGATATTTATTTCATAAAAATGGAGAACCCATTTGTTGAAAATAGAATGAGTAGTTATACTTTTAGTCAAGCGGAGGAGATGGAAGAGAACTGGGAAGAGAATAACATCAAAGATGGGTATCAAAAATAGCAGATTCAAGAATCATATAAAGGGGTAGATAAAAAAGGTGTCAAAAAGAAAAAAGGAGAAGAGAGAGGAAAAAATTGGGGTGCAACAGTGCCAGGTTTATATCAGGTGCTCAAGGAAAGTTTATTAGATAGATAATGGATGGATGGATGGATGGACAGAGAGTAGGAACAATATAATAGAAAAGAATAAATGTGATACCTGAAAGTGAGTATTTGATCTTGTAGAACAGAGAAGAAATCTAATGGAGATAGACAGAATTGTCACGAAGGGTTTTATAGGATGATAATTTCTAACTATTTTAAGTGCAAATAAGTTTTCCCCCAGTTAACTCATGCTTGAAACTTCATCTCAAAGGTCAACTTTCTGAAAGAGACCTTGAGCATCAGTCTAGATTAATTCACCTGTTTTATTCCTCTTCTGGCACCTTACGGTTTTTCCTTTATAACTCTTGTTACAGTTTTGAAAAATGTTTTGGTAACTATTTGTTGAATATCTGTTCTCCCACTAAAGTGTAGGCTCCATGAGGGAACGAATTATGCCTTCACTGCTGCCCCCTTGTCATCAGGGTCTGGAATAAAGTCTGGCCCAAATTTACCTCCCAATAAATATTTGTTGAGTAAAGGGTAAGTAAGTGCATGAATTAATAAATGAAGGATGGTGGTACTGGTGGAAATGCAGAGCTGTGAGACCTACCCAGCTCCATGAAGACTGAGCTTATTCATCCAAGGAGTGGCTTTAGTGCAATAGAAAATGCCTGGAATTAAAGCCAGGAAGCTTGACATCTGTCTCTGCTATTTACTTACTGTATTAACTAAGACAAGATAATTTATCTCAGCTTCTGTTTTCTGATGTCTTAAATGAGGATCATATACCTCACATGGTTGTTATGAAATTTGGATTAACAAGGTGTTCAAACCGGGTGTGGTGGTGCATACCTGTAGTCCCAGCTACTCAAGAGGCTGAGACAGGGGCATCACTTGAGTTCAGGAGGTCAAGGCTGCAGTGAGCTATGATTGCACCACTGCATTTCAGCCTGAACAACAGAGTAAGAACTCATCACTAAAATAAAAAATAAAAAATAAAAATTTAAGTGCTTAGAACTTCTCCAGTGTTTTCTCCCAAGAACCCTGGTGGAAGAAGCAAGCATTCCCATCTGTGTTGAACTCAAAGTACACTAAAAACAAAAGCAACTTATTTGAAACAGGTTTTAGCTAAAAAGTTCATGCAAATGTTTCATTTTATACCATAATATATATCTACATTGTTTCAATGTTGAAATTATGTTTTATTCATCAGTGTATTTAGATTTTTATTTCATAAAATAATGGAATAAAATGGATGTTCATAGAACACACACCATGTTATCCTTTGCTTTTCCATATTTTTGAGAAACATGGATTGATGTAAAATGACCTGCTACATGGTGGGCAGGACCTCCGTAAGTGTTTGCTGAATCCGAATGTGCCCACCCAGAGGAGCTGCAGGGTTGAATCAAAAGCAAAGCTGATGATGCAAAGAGGATTTCTCCCACAGGAGGAGTGCCCAGGCAGGCTGCTAATCTGGGGATAAATCAAAAGGTTCAGGTCAAAAATGACCTATACACTTATTTGAATCTAGATAATCAAAAGGAAAATGATCAGTACTATATAAAATGTAGGCTATATGTAAAATGATTATATATGTATCATAAATTATTTAGAATTATCATTATAAATTTGTATAATAATGTTTTATATATAAAAATGTTATTATATAATATACTGGACTGTCTACAGAGAAAAAAAGATACTTAATTGTAAAGATTACTCCTGGCCACATGTGTGGCTCATGCCTATAATCCCAGCACTTTGGGAGGCCAAGGCAGGCAGACCACTCGAAGTCAGGAGTTGAAGACCAATCTGGTCAACATGGCGAAAACCTGTCTCTACTAAAAATACAAAAATAAATTAGCCAGGCATGGTGGTGTGCACTGGTAATTCCAGTTACTTGGGAGGCTGAGGCAGGAGAATCACTTGAACCCGCGAAGTGGCAGTTGCAGTGGGCTGAGGTTGTGCCACTGCACTCCAGCCTGGATGACAGAGCGAGACTCTATCTCAAAACAAAAACAAAAACAACAACAACAAAAAACTCCTATCTTTGGTTTTATTCTTAGAATCTAATGTAAAACAAACAAACGAACCTTCCCCACCCCCAGCTCTATTTTAACATCCAGACTTTGGTCTGCTCTGAATCTGAATTCGCCATGAACTCAGCTACACATTTAGCTGTAGCTCAATTTCTATTTCCAAGGCTTTGACCTAACGAAAGCATTAAACATACTATGACAAAAGCAAACCTTCCTATGAACGAATATGGCCTGCCCTCAGTTTCCTCACTGTAAAGTGGAGATAACAACGCCTATCTCACAGGCTGGTTACAAGCATTCAATGAAATGATACACATGGTACACAGTGCCTGCCACATTGCAAACCACCACCCAACTTCTAGGGTTTATTCACTGCTCCATCACCAATTTCTGCTTGTTACAGGCGGAACTGTGTCCCTAGCCACAATTCATGTTGAAGTCCTAACCCTTCATATCCAAGAATGTGACTGCATTTGGGTTGTGTTTGTTTACTTGTTTTTTGAGACAAGGTCTCACTCCATCACCCAGGCTGGAGTGCAGTGGTGTGATCACGGCTCACTGAAGCCTCGACTTTCCAGTCTCAGGTGATCCTTCCACCTCAGCCTCCTGGGCAACTGGGACTACAGGCACATGCCACCACACCTGGCTAGTTTTTTGTAGAGATGGAGTTTTGCCACATTGCCCAAGCTGGTCTCAACCTCCCAGGGTCAAGCAATCCTCCCACCTCAGCCTCCCAAGTAGGTGAGACTACATGCACACACCACCATGCTTGGCTAATTTTTGTGTATTTTGTAGAGACAAAGTCTTGTGTTGCCCAGGCTGGTCTCGAACTCCTGGGCTCAAGTGATCTGCCCATCTAAGCCTCTCAAAGTGCTGGGGTTACAGGCATGAGCCACCACGCCCAGCCCAATGTGACTGTATTTGGCGACAGGATCTTTATAGAAGTAATTAAGTTCAAATGAGGTCATCAGAGTAGGCCCTAATGTAATATGACCGGTGTTCTTTTAAGAGAAAATGTGGATGCAGACAGAGGGAAGATGATGTGAAGACAAAGGGAGAAGAGGGCCATCTACAAGTCGACAAGAGGAAGTCTGGAACAGATCCTTCCCACACAGCTCCCCTGAAGAAACCAGCCCTGCCAACACTACCTTGATCACGGACTTCCAACCTCCAGTACTGTAGGAAAATAAACATCTGTTGTTTAAGCCACCCAGCTATGGCCGCCCTAACAAACTAAGATACCACTAGAATAAAAGCTCTGCGAGAGTAAGTGTTTTTCTTTTTGCTCTATACTGTACCCTAAGTGCCTAGAACAGAGCCTGGCCCATAGTAGGCACCTAATAAATCATTGTTGACCTATTCCATAAATGTCCAATCCTGAGCCTGGCACAGATATTTAGCAAATATTTGAAGACTGGATAAATGATTCTATTTCCAAATACCAAATTAGAACACAGTCTGAAAAAAATACATATTACCTGACATATATATATATATATATATGCTTTGTTAAACTTTAAATATTGTCACACTTAAATTACCTTAATTGGAAAGGGCAAAATGTCATGAAATCCATGCTGGTCTCGGAAAATCCAATTTTGGTAGAGTACGTCCTTAATTGTTTAACATCCAAACTCCTTGGCCTAAATTTAAGCACTGCATAGCTCTCTCTCTTGCCAATCCAACCTCATTTCCCCAAGTCCCCCACAGGATCCATCTGCTGAAACCACACTGGTCTCTGCATCACTTCCAGAAATACCATCCTGGCAGGCTCAGCTCAAACCCCTCGTCTCACACGAAGCCTTCTTCACCCTCTGAAGCCAAAGTAATAAAGTAATACCACTTTCTTTAGAGACTTTTTTTTTTTTAATGTATCACTTACTTCCTCATACCATTAGTCATCTTTGTGAGTTTATCTGGTTTCCACTCTAGATTAAAAACTCTTTGATGACAGGAACTTTTAAAAACACTTAATTCTACCCGATCTAGGTTGGAATCCAGCAGATATTATAAAGAGATGTTAATTAAATCACTGGAAAACACACAGTCAGCATTTACACCCAACCCCAGCCTTGAAAGCAAAGAGAGTCAGAGAAGGCACTGGCAAATCCAAGTCTCTGAACATTAATAACTTGAGCACAAGTTCTACTCAAAGTGGGAAATAGAGAAGAACTGCAATAACATAGTCCAAAGTGATGCTGTCGTTTCCAAAAGGTATCGCTTTACCATTAACACTAGATAATAAATATCCATCATGCCCTACTTCTGAATAATATCTATTTGATTAATACTGGGCATTTCTTTCCCAAGGCTTCATACTATTCCTCTTGCTGCTTGCTCTTTTTCTTGTTTTTGAGACTGGGTCTTACTCTCTTGCCCAGGCTGGAATGCAGTGGCACAATCATGGTTCACTGCAGCCTCAACCTCTCAGGCTCAAGGGATCCTCCCACTTCAGCCATCTGAGTAGCTGGGACTACAGGCACGCACCACCACACCCGGCTAACTTTTCTATTTTTTGTAGAGACAGGGTTTCACTATGTTGTCCTGGTCTTGCACACCTGGGCTCAAGTGATTCTCCCGCCTCAGCTTCCCAAACAGGCATGAGCCACCTTGCCTGGGCCCCCTCTTGCTGTTTTTTTGATTGAATAGGCATTTGCCTCAGATAACCAGATCAGCAGCAGGACCGAGAAATACATTTCAGCTCTGTTTTGTGGGCTTTGGCAAACAGTTCATGTGTGTTTGTGCAATCACAGGTAGAAGAAATACCATAAAGAATTAATTACTTTTTTTAAATAATC
Organism: Colobus angolensis palliatus; assembly: GCF_000951035.1. Taxonomy (NCBI): domain Eukaryota; kingdom Metazoa; phylum Chordata; class Mammalia; order Primates; family Cercopithecidae; genus Colobus; species Colobus angolensis. The sequence goes on along the minus strand of NW_012116154.1, from coordinate 4,732,672 downwards.
TGATTCTTCTGATTCACTTGATATGAAACATGAGCCAATGTCAAACAAATTATTTTCTCTTGGCCAGGCACGGTGGCTCACGTATGTAATCCCAGCACTTTGGGAGGCCAAGGCAGTTCAGGAGTTCAGAGACCAGCCTGGGCACCATGGTGAAAATACAAAAAATTAGCTAGTCATGGTGGCGTGTGCCTGTAGTCCCAGCTAGCTGGAAGGCTGAGGCAGGAGGATCACTTGAGCCTGGGGGTTAAGGCTGCAGTGAGCTGAGACTGTGCCATTGCACTCCAGCCTAGGTGACAGAGGGAAACCCTGTCTCAAAAAAAAAAAAAAAAAAAAAAAAAATTATTTTCTCTAATTTAATGGGAAAAAGGAGTGTAATATGTGGCTTTCTAGCCACTTGATCCCATCTTCATATGACCTTTGAAAATCTTGTTGCTAGGTTTCTTTTCATATAATTGCATCCAAGCAATATGATAAATAAAGGTAGTTAGGGTGAGGCAGCAGAGTGTTCCTAACCTCACACATAAGCAGGAATTTCAGTCCTTGGCTATTTCAGTAAGCATTCCTCATTTAACCCCCAGTCTAATATTTTTATGTGATATAACAGTGATACCAGAGCGGGGCAGGGAAGTGTAGGGAAGGGAAGGGTGTGGTCCCTAGCTAGAGCTCCACCCCTGAGCCTGTGCCCACAGACCTACATGAGGACAGGCATTTCTGTTTTCCTGCCTAAATGTTGCATTTCCCAAGACCACTCTGGCCTGCCATGCCCCCATCCTGTGCCTATAAAAACCCTGAGACCCTAGCAGGCAGAGACACAAGCGGCTGGACGTTAAGAGGAACACACTAGCGGAAGAACACAAGCAGCTGGATGTCGAGGAGAACGCACTGGCATAAGAGTACACTGATAGACACTGGCAGGCCATCAACCAGGGGAACGACACAGTTTGGCCAGAGTGGTCGGAGGAGGGCCCAGGCTGCTGAGTGGCTGGACTCCAAGGAAAAATCACCTTCTCACTCTATCCCCCTTCTGGCTCCCCCATCTGCTGAGAGCTACTTTAACTCAATAAAACCTTGCACTCAGGCCAGGCGTGGTGTCTCACACCTGCAATCTCAGCACTTTGGGAGGCCAAGGCAGGCAGATCACTTGAGATCAGGAGTTCAAGACCAGCCTGGCCAACCTGGTAAAACCCATCTCTACCAAAAATACAAAAATTAGCTGGGCGTGGTGGCACATGCCTCTAGTCCCAACTATTTGGGAGGCTGAGAATCACTTAAACCCAGGAGGCAGAGGTTGCAGTGAGCCAAGATGGTGCCACTGCACTCCAGCCTGGGCAACAGAGCAAGACTCTGTCTCAAAACAAAAAACCTTGCACTCATTCTCCAAGCCCATGTGTGATCTACTTCTTCTAGTACACCAAGGCAAGAAACCCCAAGATGCAGAAAGCCCTCTGTCCTTGCAATAAAGCAGGGGGTCTAATTGAGCTGACTGACACAAGCCACCTACGGATGGCTAAACTAAAAAAGCGCATGGTAACACATGCCCACTGGGGCTTCAGGAGCGGTAAACATTCACCCCTAGATGCAACCATGGGGTTGGAGCCCACACTCCCCACGACCTGCCCATCTGCCTGCTCCCCCGAGGGTTTTTTTGGTTTTTTTTTCTTGATACAGTCTTGCTTTGTTGCTAAGGCTGGAGCGAAGTGGTGTGATCTCAGCTCACTGCAACCTCCACCTCCCAGGTTCACACAGTTCTCCTGCCTCAGCTTCCTGAGTAGCTGGGATACAGGCGTGTGCCACCACACCCAACTAATTTCGGTATTTATAGTACAAACAGGGTTTCACCATCTTGGCCAGGCTGGTCTCGAGCTCCTGACCTCAAGTGATCTGCCCACCTCAGCCTCCCAAAGCACTGGGATTACAGGCGTGAGCCACCGTGCCCAGCCACCCCTAGGGGTTTTGAGCAGCAGGGCACCGAAGAAGCGAGCCCAAGCCACACCCCATCACGTGCCCTGAGAAGGGGATAAGAGAATTTTTCTCATTTCAATAGGACATCCATTTTTATGTGATGTAATAGGACACTTTACATGAAACTCTTAACTACTTTAAATATAGTATTTAATTATTAAATATTATAATTAAATTTAATTATATTTAATATTTTCCTTGAGAAATGGATTTAAATTATACTATTTTGAGTAAAGTTTATAGTTTCAAGAATATAACAGAGGTACTAAAGCAAGTGATAAGCCATAAGGTATAAGATATAAAAATACAAATCCACACTAAATAAATAATAGTATAAGCATCCTATTTATGGAGAAATAAATTCAAATTTTAAAAGTCATTTATACGGCCAGGCTTGGTGGCTCAAGCCTATAATCCCAGCACTTTGGGAGGCCAAGGTGGGTGGATTACGAGGTCAGGAGTTCAAGATCAGCCTGGCCAACATGGTGAAACCCTGTTTCTACTAAAAATACAAAAATTAGCCAGATGCAATGGCAGGCACCTGTAATCCCAGCTACTCAGGAGGCTGAGGCAGGAGAATCGCTTGAACCCAGGCAGCAGAGGTTATAGTGAGCCAAGATAGCACCACTGCACTCCGGCCTGGGTGACAGATTGAGACTCTGTCTCAAAAAAAAAAAAAAAAAAAAAACGGAAAGAAAAGAATAAGAAAAGTTATTTATATGGCCAAGGAAATTGGTTGTTAGAATAATACAGAACTGTCCGTTAAGTATAAAAATTGTAACAGAAACTATAAAAAACACAAAGCCCTTGCTCTAAGTAGCTTATAAACAACTACAAGAGTTCAAGCAAACTAAAAATGTATTTGGGTTTGTTTTTGTTTTTGTTTTGAGACACAGTCTTGCTCTGTCACCTACGCTGGAGTGCAGTGGCACGATCTCAGCTCACTGCAACAGCGATTCTCCTGCCTCAGCCTCCTGAGTAGCTGGGAATACAGGCATGCATCACTGTACCCGGCTAATTTTTGTATTTTTACTAGAGACAGGGTTTCACCATGTTAGCCAGAGTAGTCTCGAACTGCTGACCTTAAGTGATCTGCCCCCCCGCCCCCGCCCGCCTCCCAAAGTGCTGGGATCACAGGTGTGTGCCACTGCACCCAGCTAATTTTTGTATTTGTAGTAGAGACAGGATTTTGCCATGCTGGCCAAGCTGGTCTCCAACTCCTGGCCTCCAGTGATCCACCTGCCTCAGCCTCCTGAAGTGCTGGGATTACAGGCATGAGCCACTGCGCCCAGTTGCTAACTAGAAATGTAAACTGTACAGGGTGGTAGTGGTGGTAATAATTCTAGAGTATAAAAACAATTTAAAATTTTTTTTGGAGAATTTGTTTTTCAGATTTGAAAAGAAAAGGTGAATGATACACATATCTGTTTAAAACAATGACACAGGAAAGGTTTTCTTTAAAATAGGCTAAAAATTTTTGCCTTCCTTTCCTAATTTCTAAAGATGATAGAATAGAAAGACTGTTATCTGGGCCAGGCATGGTGGCTTAGCCTGTAATCCCAGCACTTTGGGAGGCCAAGGTGGGAAGATCACTTGAGGTCACAAGTCCAAGACCAGCCTGGCTAACATGGTGAAATTCCCATCTCTACTAAAAATATAAAAATCAGCTGGGCATCGTGGCATAAGCTTATAATCCCAGCTACTTGGGAGGCTTAGGCAGGAGAATAGCTTGAACTCAGGAGGCAGAAGTTCCAGTAAGCCTGGATCACACCACTGTACTCCAGCCTGGGCGACAGAGCAAGACTCCACATGAAAGAAAGAGAGAAAAAGAGAGGGAGAGAGAGAGACAGAAATTAAGGCTGTTATCTGGAATTGAAATAATAATGTACTCAACAGTGTTGGCAGGGCACAGTGGCTCACACCTGTAATCCCAACACTTTAGGAGGCCGAGGCAGGTGGATTATGGGGTGAGGGGTTCGAGACCAGACTGGCTAACATGGTGAAACCCTGTCTCTACTAAAAACACAAAAATTAGCCAGGTGTGGTGGTGGACACCTATAATCCCAGTTACCCGGGAGGCTGAGGCAGGAGAATTGCTTGAACCTGGGAGGTGGAGGTTGCAATGAGCCAAGATCTCAGACACAGCAATTGTGTGTCTGAATTATACAATGCATCTTTGTCAGTCATCTGTACCAAATGGTCTAGATTAAATTAACTGGGTTTGTTTTTTTTTTTGGATGGGGCCGGGGGGCGGGGGCGTTGTTTGTTTGTTTGCTTGTTTGGATCTAAGGGTACTTCTGCAGGTACAGAAGAAAGTTAAGGGAAATACATTAATAAATGTGACTAATTGTATCATTATCCAAACTACACTACTCATTTGATAACTACCACCTAATGAAAATTGAAAAGTCCTGAGGACGAGAAGTTAGACAGGTACTTTCAAATGCATCACAACTGGGAATATCTTGAGATACACGGTTGGAGAAAGTAAGCTGATAACCTACCAAGAGTATCTCTCCTGGGAGGTGGTGATAAATGCTCCTCAAGACTTCTCCTGTTTCCTCCTGAATCTTGGGAACTCCTTTAAGATGCCCTCATCTTCACAGTACCACATGAAAGAAAATTAATTGCATTTGAAACAATTTGCCACATAAGAAAATAAACAAACATGGAAAAGGAGACACATTGTATGAATCTCAGGGGAAATCTTATTTTTCAGATATTGATGAAAGAGCTAAAGAAACAAGATACTGATATGAGTTTAGAATGCCATCATCAATTTCTGCTTCTTTTGAATCCATTTCCCTTATCTTTAGTGCAGAAAAAGAAACCGATTAGATACATTACTGTGTAACAAAAGTTGTACTCAAATTTTGAAAGCGTTTTCCCTCCTTTTTTAAAAACTAAATGTTTCTCTTTTTTAGAAAGTGAATTTTCTCTATTGTGAAAATACCATGACTACTAGGCAGAACTATATATTTAGTTGTGCTAAAGCACTGATGACTTATTTTATGATGATATTTTTTTAAATGGTAAATATTTCTCATAAACCTGCAAAACTTAAGTGCTAGGCTCTGTAACGTTTCATAGTTAATAGACCCATTTGCAACAGCAATGAAAAAAATTTAAATGTAAGTCCAGACACTTCATATAAAATTATTGACTGGCTGGGCTGCGCGTGGTGGCTCACGCTTGTAATCCCAGCACTTTGGGAGGCTGAGGCAGGCAGATCACAAGGTCAGGAGATCAAGACCATCCTGGCTAACATGGTGAAACCCCATCTCTATTAAAAATACAAAAAATTAGCCAGGCGTGATGGCGGGCGCCTATAGTCCCAGCTAATAGGGAGGCTGAAGCAGGAGAATCTGTTGAACACGGGAGGCAGAGGTTGCAGTGAGACGACATCGCACCACTACACTCCAGCCTGGGTGACACAGCAAGACTCTGCCTCAAAAAACAAACAAACAAACAAACAAAAAATTATTGACTGGCTAAAATATTCTGGAAAATCTAATAAACTAAACATCGTATCGATGTGAGCATGAACACACTATATATTGTAGATTTATTGTTCCTCTCATAAGCAAGTAACTTTAAATAGGCAAGGCGCACCAAAAAAAAAAAAAAAGTTTTTTACATCATTCAAAGTTGTCCATACTTTCTTTTATCCTCTTCCGTTCTTTTAGAATTTTCTGGAAATACAGTATCTTCAAGACAACAGGAGGAAGGAAAAACAGACTACAATATACATCTAGACATATTTTAAAGATATTCACAATAGAAGAAAGCACAAATTAATGAATAAAAAATTGGGTAGATGACATGCCTTGTTTGATGTGAGAACACTTAATAAAAGGTTAAAATTAATGAGCTAAGGGAAGAAAACATGGCTAAAAGGGCTGGTAGCTCTGTAAGGGTGGGGACAGGGCGGGGAACAGAGTCAGGGAGACAAACAGGATGCTGGGAGGTGAGAAATAAGGGTGGGGAGTAGTGGGCAATCTCAAGAGGAACTAACAAGGCCGTTGCTTATAGTTACCCAGAAAACCTTATGAACAATAACAGACAAGCAGATGCAGCTCAGAAAGAAACAGCGGAGCAGCTAGAAGCCCCTCCTGCTGAGACAACGCACCAGACACGTTAATGGTGTTTGGGGGCTGCAGGTCATCTCTCACAGACTCACATCCACAACTGCTGACCTCTCTGTTTCCCGTCAAATCAACAGATCCTGGCAAAAGACCCCCAGAGAGGATGAATGGACCTTGATCCAGGAGTATTAATATATTCCTATCTCTTCAGAAATAGGAACTTCAGCTCTACTCATTCTAGTTTGCCAGCTTTTCTATTTTTGGTTTTGTTTTTTTGTTGTTTTGTTTTGTTTTTGGTGTTTGTTTTTAGCTTTTCCTCTTTGGAAAGGTTTGTCAAGCAAATTCTGTACGTGTTATTTTGAAAAAATTCCAGTTCCAAGAACCAGCCCAGGTCCAACTAACCAAGCAGCCTTTAAAAAGCCAAAGAGTCGGCCGGGTGCAGTGGCTCATGCCTGTAATCCCAGCACTTTGGGAGGCCAAGGTGAGTAGATCACGAGGTCAGGAGTTTGAGACCAGCCTGGCTAACATAGTGAAACCCTGTCTCTACCAAAAATACAAAAACTCACCGGGTGTGGTGGGACATGCCCGTAATCCCAGCTATTCCGGAGGCTGAGGCAGGAGAATCACTTGAAGCCGGGAGGCGGAGGTTGCAGTGAGCCAAGATCGTGCCACTGCACTCCAGCCTGGGCGACAGAGCTAGACTCCGTCTCAAAAA
>NW_012116154.1:4717713-4725805 GCF_000951035.1 Colobus angolensis palliatus | reverse complement strand
CTGCACCTCTGGCTCTGAGGTGCTTCCAAACGGCCAACTTGCAAAACCGTGCTTCAGATCCGACACTTAATTATACACGATTTGCCCATTGCCCATTTCTTTCTCTTTCTTTCTTAGCTTTTTTTTTTTTTTTTTGAGACAGAGTCACTCTGTCACCCAGTCTGCAGTGCAGTGGCAAAATCTCCGCTCACTGCAAAGTCACCTCCTAGGTTCAAGCGATTCTCCTCCCTCAGCCTCCGGAGTAGCTGGGATTACAGACATGCACCACCACACCAGGCTGATTTTTGTATTTTTAGTAGAGACAGGGTTTCACCATGTTAGCTAGGCTAGTCTCGAACTCCTGATCTCAAGCGATCCACCACCTCGGCCTCCCAAAATGCTGGGATTATAGGCATGAGCCACCATGCCCGGCATTTTAGCTATTTTTTAAAACACACTTGTTTCTTATTACAAAAGGAATACATGCTCATTAAAGAAAAAAACACAGAATATTGAAAGGCAAAGAAAAAATATTCCCCCTACTCCTATCACTTGGATATGACCATTATTTTCATTTTCATGTTTTTGTGTATTAGCAAATTTTTTTAATTGCCAGGGTGATGAATAACTTTCCACTGTTCATGTGGGAGAACCATGTGTTTAATTTTTTCTAGGACAGATCAGCAAAACTTCCAAAGCATTTGTGAATGCAGAATGGCTTGCCGCGTTGGGAGACCAAGGAATAAAAGGCTGAAGTCCTCTTCCCAGCCAAGCACCAGGGGAGCCTGTGCAACTGAGCTTTTACACGGAGGGAAATGCTTCAAACTTCAGGGTTTTGGAAGTGTGGGCATGCAATGCACTTGGAATGAGCAGGAAAGAAAAGGTGGCAAGACCACTTCCCTAGAGCACAGTGTACACACACTGCCTCTTTGCTGGCTTAGTCACTAAGGTAGAAAAATGCTCACACGTGCACATGTACATGTGCATGTGTGTACAGGGTGGGAAAGAGAGAGATGATATATGTATATATACATGAATAGATGTATGCACCCTTTGCTTGCTGCCTTCTGCTCTGCACTGTTGGAGCTTTATATTAACATTAAACTTCATGTCATTTTTATATGCTATCTAATGCCACTCACCTGCTTAAAAACCTGTGGTTGCCCGATGTCAAATTCCAATTTTCTCCACAACATGGTCTTGGCTGACCTCTCCTGCCTTATCTCGTTCCACTCCTAAGTGACCCAGTTTCCTGTTGGACCCTTTGCCTCCACGCCCTTTCCAGACCCTGAAATCTGATTCCTAGCCCCTTCTGCAGCCATGAAGTTCTAACACAGATGTCACCTCCTCCATGAAGATTTTGAGGATTTCCTGACCAGATGTGATTTCTTTTGCAAGATTGTAAGCTTCTTGAAGACAAAAACCAAACCACACATTACTACTCATATTTTGGACAAATACATTTACCTTTTTATCCCTTTAGCTCTCATATCATTGTCCTTTTCTAAATTTTATTCATTATATTCTTGGCCAGGCACAGTGGCTCACACCTGTAATCCCAGCACTTTGGGAGGCCAAGACAGGAGCATCACTTGAGATCAGGAGTTAGAGACTAGCCTGGCCAACATGGTGAAACTCTGTCTCTACTAAAAATACAGAAATTAGCTGAGGGTGGTGCACCCCTGTAATCCCAGCTACTTGGCAGGCTGAGGCAGGAGAATTGCTGGAACCCAGGAGGCAGAGGTTGTTGCAGTGAGTCGAGATTGCGCCACTGCACTCCAGCCTGGGTAACAGAATGAGACTCTGTCTCAAAAATAAAATAAAATAAAATAAATTTTATTCATTATATTATTATTTCTGCATTGTGTAATAATTAAGCAGAATAATACATATATTCTCTTTAATTCCTTGAATGCAGGGATTATGTCATACATATTTCTTGCATTGTCAGCCCCACCCAAGACCTATGGTAAATGTTCAAGCAATACTAACTGAAGTAGATTAAATTCAAGATTTAAATGCCAATAATTATTCCTTAACATAGAAGAGAGGGCGAGAAACATAGAGTCCACCTTACTCCAAAATAGTTGAAAAACAGCCTCATTCCAAAACAAGGGAGGTCGTTTTTCTTATTTTGTGGGTCTCCCATTCTTTACTTACTCTGACTACCAGCACAGGAAAAATCTAGGTAGTCTCCAACTCAGCAAGAAGTTGCAGTCTCTTTGTATGTGTAGGACATTGATTTGGAAATTATAAATCATTTCCCTTTGAAGTTATAGTATAAATAATGTTTTAAGGTCTCTGACAGGTCTCCAAAAGTTGACTGAAACTCTCAATAAAGCAGAAAAAATATATTTTCAATAAAAAGTAGGAAATAAAACTACTGACATATTTTACTTGCAAAATAACCAAAAAACAATGAAACCCACGTGATTTTTTTTTTTTTTTTTTTTTTGGAGATGGAGTCTCGCTCTGTTGTCCAGGCTGGAGTGCAGTGACGCCATCTCGGCTCACTGCAACCTCCACCTTCCGGGTTCAAGCAATTTTTCTGCCTCAGCCTCCAGAGTAGCTGGGATTACAGGTGCATGCCACTGCGCCCGGCTAATGCTTGTATGTTCAGTAGAGACAGGGTTTCACCATGTTGACCAGGCTGGTCTCAAACTCCTGACCTCTGATGATCTGTCTGCCTCAGCCTCCCAAAGTGCTGGGATTACACGCATGAGCCACCACACCCAGCCCAAGTGATTATTTTTGAATAATCATGATTCAAGGAAAGCAGATTTAACTATAGAAAAAGGAGGATATCTTCTAACCATTCTCTCCTGGTGGCTATCATCCACGTTTCTCAGAGGTTTTTTTTTTTTGAATTAAGACATGACTTGAGGGCCTAAGTCTTACTCTGGCCATAGCGCTGAGTAATTTCACGATCCACATGGAAGCATGTTTAACACCCCAATCACTCTTTTCCTTCGTCTCTTCATCTTCAGGGATCTTCTCCACTCCCTTCTAGTTCTCCTACTTCCACAAGCACTCCCTGGACCACACCATCCCCTAGGACTGCTTCACCTGTGAATACTAAACTTACAGGTAGTCCCCCTTCTCTGACAACTCACCTCCTAACCTTCCAGGTCACTCACTCTATTATTCCCAGACATCTATTTGGAATCTTCAATCTATTCGGAATGTCCAGTTCACCAATCCCTTGGCTATTTCTCTACAGCCTTATCCTGTTTTACCTCTCTGACTTAGATCCCAAGAACCAACATTTCCACTGTGCCACTGTCATGGCACTGTCCTGCCAAACACAATCCAAGACAACTGTCCACCTGCACTAGAAATGCTAAGAGCTTCTGGGGGTGGGGGTGGATCATACATCTAGTCTGATCTTCACCAGAACTCATGGTCACCTAACTCAACCTCAATATTTCCTGGCAATTCTAAATTGGATGGATGGATAGAAAACATAGGTGGAAACTTGTAGAGATGATGCGGAGAATCTACAGACCTTTTGTAATGTTTTAGAGATGGATAATCCTTAGCCTAGCATTTCTAATTTTACTTCAAATCATATAGCATTGTTTTCATTTAAGGTAAATATATCTGTGCTACCTGTAAATTCACAAGCACATGACACTTTTCTGCCTTGGTAGCTCTGTCTGTCCTCAAATGAGGAGGAGAAATTCCCTAGGAAGGAATACAAAAGCTCTAAAGTAGATTGGAGAAGAAATAAGGAATCTCAAGAAAATGTATTTGTGTAGCAGGAAGAGACTGCCTGAGATGGAATATATTGTGATGTAAGTCACAAAAGAGAAAGTGGAGGTTTGCAGTGGCTTGTGTCCACTAGCCCCTGAATCCATTTCAACATGGTGTTATTGTCCTGGGGTAGCTTAGCTGTCATACATTAATCAACAAATACTTATGGAACACCTTCTGTTTGTCAGACACTATTTTAGAAGATTGAGAAAAAGTGAATTAGAACAGTATCCCTGCTCTCACAGAGCTCACATCCTAATAGAAAAAAAGGTAGCAAATAAACAAAAAAAGAAAGGGGTATTTTTAGTTAGTGATATACAAAAAAAAGAAAATAAAATAGGACAATGACTAAACAATGAATGGGCATATTAGTCCTTTTCGTGTTGCTGTAAAGGAAACACCTGAGGCTGGGTAACTTATAAAGAAAAAACATTTATTTGGCTCACAGTTCTGCTGGTTGGAAGACTGGGCATCCAGTGAAGGCCTCAGGCTCCCTCCATGCATGACAGAAGGTGAAGGGGAGCCAGTGTGTGCAGAGATCACAGGGCAAGAAGAGAGCCAGGAGGAAAGTGCCAGGCTCTTTTTTTTTTTTTCTTTTTGAGACGGAGTTTTGCCCTTGTTGCCCAGGTGGAAATGCAATGGCACGGTCTCAGCTCACTGCAACCTCCACCTCCCAGGTTCGAGCGATTCTTCTGCCTCAGCCTCCTAAGTAGCTGGGATTACAAGTGCCTGTCGCCATGCCTGGCTAGTATCTGTTTTTGTATTTGTAGTAGAGATGGGGTTTTACCACGTTGGCCAGGCTGGTCTTGAACTCCTGACCTCTCGGCCTCCCAAAGTGCTGGGATTACAGGTGTGAGCCATCACACTTGGCCCAGAGATCTCTTTGTAAGAATCAGCTTTCTTGAAAACCAAAATAGGAAGTGCTCATTTATTCCCCATCCTCAGGGAGAGTGTTCATCTACCCATGGAGGATCTACTCCCATGACCGGAACACCTCCCATCAGGCCCCACCTCCAACGCTGAGGATCAAATTTCGACATGGGATTTGGAAAGGACAAACATCCAAACCACAGCAAAGAGAAAGGGGGGTATGTTTTAAATTGTGTGGTCAAGGAAGTCATTCCTGAGGAAGTAACATTTGAGCTGAAAACTGAATGGTTGAAAAAAAAGAACTATCCACATGGAAATCGAAACGTTGGCTTTCTCTCACAAATACAAGATGGCTACCACAGCTTCAAGCATCACATCCTCACCTAACAATTTCCAAAGCAGGTCTGGGGATTTCCTTGTATCAGGAAGAAACAAACATTTCCCACAAACCTCTAGCACACTTCCCTTCATGTCCCACTTGCTAGAACTAGGTTGCATACCTACCCTCCAACCAGTCACTGGCAAAAGAGACTGGGATTGGCTGGGAACAACCAGGGTTCCTCTGCTGGGACCTGGCATAGGTATCCTCCACTGAAGATAGGCTTCCCGCACCTAAACCAGACTGGCCGGCCGTCAGCAAGGAAAAAGGGCAAAGCAGCTACCACAAAGATCACACTTGAGATTGTCATGCAGGCTTTACTGAACACCTGACCGTGTTCCAGGCACCGTGCTAGTGTTAGGAATTTTAAAAAGACCCAGGCATCACTTTTACTATCTCACTCCGTTGCTTAAAAGTACTCAGTGGGGGTAACTCCCTCTTCCCTCCTCTTCACCATTTCGAAGCCCCCGGACTGATGGAGGTATAGTTCATGGCAACTTGCCTCCCTGTAGCCTCCGCTCACCTCTTCAGCTCAGAATGACTCCTCCTTCCTCTCAACTCATAAACCACATTTATTCCTTTGACAATTCATTGAACATCTGGGCCCTGTGAATACATTTTTGCTGAAAATACAAGGTCCCTGCCCTCATGGAGTTTCCAGTCTAGTGCCACAGACAGATCATTAAATAGCCAATTACAAGAATGAAAAGTGTTACAAGAGTGGAAATACGAGGATCCACTCCGATGACCCAAACACCTCCCATCAGGCCCCACTAGATGTTACCAGAGCACCTCAAGTTGTCCAAAGGTGTGGTGAGAGAATACATATTTGGAGAAAATGTCATTTAAGCCAACACTGAAACGATGGATAGAATTTAGGGAAATGGGAGTAGAGGTCAGGTTGGGGGAGAAGACAAGGCTTTTCTACCTAGAAAAATGAGCATGTGCAAAGGGCCAGAGGTGGGAAGACAGAGTCAGAAGAAAGGCACGGAAAGAAGTTCAGCATTGCTGGAAAACAGTAGGAAGGGAGAAGAGGGAGAAATGTCTGTAATGACAGGCAGAGGCCAGGCCAGCAGGGGTGGAAAGTTTAGGACTTCATCCTATGGGAAGCCATTGAAGGGACTGACATGATTAGGCTTGCATTTTGGAAAGGGCACTCTTACTCCCGTGCTCCAACCCCTTTTTCACGCTTCAGCCATACTACAAACAGGATGACCAACAAGACACGGTGGCAACAGGCTGGGCCAGCATAGTGGCCAAAGAGTGGGTAGTGACCAAGAAGGTCCAGGACTCAGTGAATCGTGGGCTATGCCCTGCCAGCGAGAAGAAGGGCTTAGGGGCTTCTGTTTTTTTGTTTTTGTTTTTGTTTTTGTTTTTGACAGCTTCACTCTGTTTAGTGACACGATCTCAGCTCACTACAACCTCCATCTCCTGAATTCTAGCAATCACCCTGCCTCAGCCTTCCTACACAGCTAGCATTACAGGCGTGCGCCGCCATGCCTGGCTAATTTTTGTAATTTCTGTAGAGACGATGTTTCGCCAACTTGGCCAGGCTGGTCTCCGACTCCTGGCCTCAAGTGGTCCACCCAACTCGGCCTCGCAAAGTGCTGGAGTGAGCGACTGTGCTCCACCCTGTTGGGCACTTTGAAGAATGATGGTGTCCTTCACTGAGCTACCCAGCACTAGATAGATTCATTTCTGACAAGTTGCATTTGAGCAGCTTCCCACAGGGCACTGAACACACTGTATTCACTAATTAAGTTTTTAAAATGGCGTTTCTTCTGCTTTGCCGCCTGCCCCTTCCATATCAAAACCACTCCCTTCTTATCTTGGGCCACACTTTTCTCCAACAGGCCTATTTCGCTCTTCCCCTTTGCGTCCACACCCACATGAACAATGTAAAAAATATGGTTTATGTGCTTCGAGTTTTCGTCACTGTGTCCCTGGAGAAAAATCCATACTTTTTTGAGCACCTACTACGAGTCAGTTCCACCAGGCATTCCTAACACGGTGTTCCGCTAATGCAAACCTTAAGGCAGCCAATCAGACATTTAATGATGTCAGTGATCAATAAACGGCAATTAGCAATTGACACGAATCCAACTTTTTTTTTTTTTTCTGGAATGTCTTTTATTCATTATGAAGAAAAAAAAACCTCACACCCTTTACATTTTAAAGATGAAGCTTACGGGACAGCACGACGTCCCAAGAGCCGGTGTCAGTTCTGGGTATCCTCCACGTGGCCTTTCCCGGACTTGCATTGCTTACAATATGCGATTTCACTACTTGAGGTTACCCGGTACTAATTTTACAACACTGTGTAGCTACGTGAAGGGGCTCGGAATATACTTTATCACTCTGTTTTAAGCAGTACGATGTCTGGATGAAGCATCAAAGCGAGATGGGTCAACTTAAACAGCCTTTAAAACATCTTGAAGCAGTAACAAGCCATACACTGAAGCAAGGGCAGTTTTAAACATTACACAGGACTTAAAACAATCGAACCAATTTGTCCTTTGTTCTTTTTATTACATTCATTATTACATTAATACTGCTTAAAAAGAAATCCAAAAGGCATTAAACTTCGGTACCAATCTACACAAAGTCCTCGAAGGGGCCTGGCTTGCACCGAACGCGCATTTGTGTCACCCCATTCGCTCGCAGCGCCCTGAAGCCCACTGAGCTTAGGGCGCTAGGTCCCTAGAAGCAACTTGAAACGAGGGGGTCGCCAGGCCAGGCCCTCGTTCTGCAGGGGAGGATCCGACCAAAGTCTGCCAAGTTTCCAGGCAAGCTCGGCTGCGCAAATGCCGCTTTTTAGCTACAGCTGCAGGCCTGGCCCGTAGGAGGTTTGCCCTGGGGGTCTCCGGGCCTTCAAAGAAAAGTCCCAAGAGGCGGGGGGCCCCGCCTGGGCCGCCAGCCAGGGGCACCCGTCGCCCCGGGGCATAAAGAAAGAGCGCGCCCACAGGGTGTCCCCTGACCCCGGCGACTCGGGGCCAGGGAGGCTCGGCGCTCCCCAGCGGCCGCTCTTCCCCTCCCGAATCCGCCCGGCCCACCAGCTCCTGCACCGCGGCCGCCTCGGCTCGGCTTTTCTCCTGCAGTGAGCTGAGTGCG
>NW_012116154.1:4716264-4716629 GCF_000951035.1 Colobus angolensis palliatus | reverse complement strand
GTCCCCTGCGGCCGCCGCCGCCAACGCCGCCCGGACTGGAGCCCTGACATTGCTGCGCTCGGGGGGCTCCAGGCAGCCCGGATCGGGGCCTTTATTTCTCGTCGGCGGCGCACCGCACTGCGCCTCGCAAAGTAAGTCCCGTCTCCCTCACCTCTGCTCCGCACCCCGGCCCCTGCCGCCCCCCTCCTCGGCCAGTCTGGTTTCATTTTTTTCCCCGGAGGGGGCCGCGGGGAATAGGTCTGAGGTGCAGCGCTGGTGTGTGTGGGGGGGCGCCTGCGGGCTTGGGAAAGTGCGGCGGCTCCACTTTGCCGGGGTGGGGGCGGAGAGCGAGCAAGGAGGAGGGGGTCACGGGTTCGCGGTGGAAA
>NW_012116154.1:4657929-4715964 GCF_000951035.1 Colobus angolensis palliatus | reverse complement strand
CCCGCCGCCCCCCTCCCTGGACACGCCGCGCGGCCGCTTGCCCGGCAGAGCAAACTTGGAGCAGCCTCTGGGCCCTCTGGAAAGAAACTTGGGGCAATTGGGATTGGAGGCAGCATCCCATTCTCGGTTCTGGAGCCCAGGAGCTGCCAGGGCGTCTGGATCCTCCAGGGCAGGAGAAATGAGCTGGCCGGGTTTGGAGAGTCTTCCTGGGGACATGGAGAGAACCTGCCGCAGTGCCTGGAGCAAGGATTGCAGCGTGGCTGAAGGCGGAGGACGCCTTAGGCAACTGCCTGCAGCCGAGCCTGATGGGGATCCAGAGACAGATCCCTGGATCAGGACCCATGGGACCTACCTAACATTTCGAAGTGGCTTTCTTAGAGATGGCAGATAAGACTTGGAATTGTCATATTCATTTTTGGGGGCAGATAGCTACTGACAAGGAGGAGTACTTTTCTGGTTTAAATGTTACAGCAGTATACAATAATACTAGAAGAACGTGAATGAGACTTATTTTTAATAAGTCGAGTTAAACGGAAATTGGAAATTGCTCACCTTCTTGTATTTCACTAAAATAAACATTTTACACTTAACCACTGAATTTCTTACTCAGAATTTATGTTTCCATTAATATCACCCAAGACATTTTAAATATATTGATTATATTCTCACAAGAGTCTGGTATATGGGAAAAAGTATGAAGAGGTATTCTGACAAGTACCTGAAACATGCCAGCAAAATCGATTGAGGAATAGGCCAGTTGTTCATTATAGGTTTTTCCACACAGCAGTTTTGTGCTATCCTTTTCTGTATGAATTTGAGGAGCATTTTTATAAGAGAAATTCATCTGGATGATTTGCCTCACCCTAGGGAAGAAGACTTGCTTTTAGGGGAAAAAACAATCTGCTAGCATTACTATCCCAATTTTTTGGAGTTAGTGTTTAAGGGAAGTGTCCACAAGTGATTTCTTCTGGTTTGAAAAGAGGTATATTAGTTGACCTTAGGCTGTTAATAGAAACCTGAAATTAGATGTTTGATTAAATTAAACTCCCTAGAGAAACTGATTTCTTCATTTCTGCAGTCAGTGGGCTTTGCTGCAGAACTATTTATTAGAAGAAAAAAACCTAATATACTATCGGTAAGTTCAATGATGATACATTGTAAAGAACATTTAGCTTGCATGAAAGAGAACCCAAGTATAAAAATCTCAACATGGGAATAACAAAGAAAAGTAGCTGCTTAGACCACAAAACCTTGTCAGGTACAAAACAACAGAGTTTTGCAGAAAGCTATTGTTTTATTCACTGCAAAGTTTCTAAATTAAAACCCAATCTTCTTGTTGCTATAGGCACTGTGATGCCTTTTTTTTTCCCCCTTTTTTTTTTCTTTTTTTTTTTTTTCCTTACCTGTACTTACGTCTGCACACACCACATTCTTAAATCTCTGATAATGTAAGCTTGAGTTAAACAGTCCTGGCTAACAAAGTAAAGAGAAATAATGGGAAAGGAACTGTGAATGGATTTTACCATCTTAAAAATAACCCAAAGGGAAAGTAGACATTTTAGAATTTCTTCTAGAAATTAGTACTCTGGTGTACAGATTTTATAGTAATTTTTAGACTGTCAGGAACAGAATCACATTCTTAAAAGGTGAATTTCTGTAAATGTGTGTATATGTTGAACAGATGAGCAGTTCTGTGCAAAAAATGTGTATAACTGCATTTGAAAAAGACTGAAAATTTTGGGTTATTCTAGACGTCCCATAGTCTGTCTTGGAATTTAGTTCTGTGACTAAAGGAGGCTTACAATTGCTCCAATTTTGGTTCTGTGAGGTACCCCAATTGTTATCTGAATTCCTAACAGCAGTGCTCTTTTTTCCTCTTGATGCACTGAAGCTGAACCATAATCATTACCCTAACTCGGAATTTGATCAGAGCTAGGGAGTAGCCATTGGAATGGGGCAGAAAGGGACAAAAGAAATCAGGAGGGAGGCTAGTGTTCGTTAGGAAGGTCTCTGCTGCTTGAATATGATAAAATCACATTTCACTTATTATGTTTACTGTATGTGGCAGCTCTTATTTGTAAATAGGGCAGGTCCCCTGTATAAAGCTGGTGTTATTATTCACACCCATAGAACAAACACCTCCACCCCCATGTTGTTGTCTTAAAAAACTCCAGCTGCTCATGAATATAGGGTCAGGGAGGGCCGGCTAAATGTTTCTCTGTGCTTTCTCTCCAGCACAGCCAGCAGAGCTGTTTCCTGTTCTTTGTTTCAAGGCTGGGGTTTGCGTCATACATTCCAAGTGGCATATGTGTGCTCTTTCCTGTTTCAGGCTGTTTTCTGGTAGATCAGTAGCCCAGACCAGGCTGAGGTCCCTGCCCCTAAACTCTGTATCCCCACCCATGGAGTTATCATGTCTCTACACACTTCATATTGCTTAAGACGCCTGTGTTATGTCATAATGAGAAGTCAGTTAACCTTTTTACGTACACCCTTTGCTCCACTGCATCTGTCTGGGTGAATAAATGCTTTTACCTTTTTAAATTTTTTATTGCCAGATTGTGATTTGGGGCAATTTGGGTCCATCTTGGCAAAGAAACCTAAAGGAGTTTTGTTTTTATTTGTTTGTAATTCTTGTGTTGAGGTGGTTAGGGTGTTAAGTTTTAAGATAGGCATTTTGCCCTGAAGCTGTCAATTTCAGATCAGGATTAACACCTTACAGTTTAGAAGACCTAGCGTTATCTGAAAGATGTGGCCCACCCTCGTTCACGTTTTAACCCAGGCTGCTCCAGGTGGCTTCCGTGGATGGAGGAGAATTTAAGCAGTGTTGGCAGCCTGGCCTTAGTTGAAAGTCTTGCTTATGTTTGGAAGGAAAAATCTTTAGCAAAATCACTGAAGCAAAGCGTAAGACATTGAGAAAATCCCAGGATTATTTCTTTTTAAGGACAAAGATTTAAATATCAGGATAATATTTTAAGGACAAAGATTTCACGGTACAATATTCTACATATTTCCAACCCGTTTTTAAGAATTAAAAAGCTCAAAGAAAAGGAGAACTGGCAATAGCAAATTCATTTGATGATAGATCGTTTGGAAAATTTTAATCTATTTTGAAAACAGAAGAAGAATACTCTTATTTTTGTTTTACAATAACATTTTTCATTATTTTTTAAATAGTCTGTCAGTTGTGGGTTAATGAATTTCTGGGATAACTATTTAAGACCTACTTTAATATTAGTTTTCTGTTGGTTCTTGAGAAACTAAGATTTAAGGAAATATTTGGTTGAAAAAGAAAAGTTTTAGAAAGTGCTTTTGTAAACTTGGGGATTTTTTTTTTTTTTTTTTTTTTAATGGAAAGGAATCATCTACAGCATCTCCGTGGAATTAATTTCAAGAGTTGCTGAAGCAGCAAATCAGGCCCTCTGCTCCCCCAAATTGATGATAATGGTGCTTTAGTTTTAAATGTCACATTTCACCACATTCTTTATGTATAAATGGAAAGTATAAAATATGATATTAAGAGAGTTATTAGTATCAAATAGTTGGCTACTGATACTTCTATGAAAAAAGCTGGGAGTTTTGGAAGTCCCAATAAGTTCTTTCTCCTTCGGGAAAAGCAACTGGAAATACTAAGCTGACCTATAGGACAAGAGGCTTTTAAGCCTAAAATTCATAAGTAACTCAAATTGAAGCAGGTTTTTGTTTGTTTGTTTTGGTTCCAAAGTTGTTAACAATCTAACTAGGTTTGGTAAAGAGTATTTGGCTTTCCCCAAATTCTTTCCTCTCCCTTTTGCAGGGAGATGAAGTGGTTAATAGGGATAATTAGGGTCTAATATATTCTATCAGAAAAAAATTCTACAAGCTTCTAAATGCTAAGCTGAATAGTTGGGGAGAATTATACTATCTTATAGTTACTATAATTACCAAAAAAATGGGAATAAGAGTTTTATTTGTTAACCATATCAATCATGATTCCTAATTTAGTTTCATTGTGTCTCCATCCCCCCTTGAGATACTTGCCTTCTTAATATTTTCAAATCAACATTTTTTGCTATAAAACAACAGATTTCTTAGGCAGTATTTCTTGTTCTCTGCTTTCACACCCAGTTGTGTTTAAGAAAAATAAATATACGCAACTTCATTCTTTAAGTTACTAGGAATTGCATTATTCTGGAACTTGGATTCTTTCTGAAATGCTTTATTTATCATTGGTTCTAGCCTTTTAAAAAAACGAATCCCTAGAATCTTAAAACAGTTGATATCTGGTTTGCTAGTATGTGGTACTCTAGTCAGAATTCCTCTTGGGAGTGAGTTGGAAGAGAGTTTTGATGGTCGCTAGCATTCTCATTGTCAAGACCACTCTGTTCCTTTCTTAGACAATGTTTCTCATCTTAAGCAGTCATGCCCAAGCTGGAGACAGGAAACCAGACAGCAGTCTGCCCTGATAAGGGACAGCATTGTCTGAAGGCGGGGATAGCCCTGCTTTTCCCCCCAACTCAGCTCTCCTTCCTTGAAATTTAGTAGTCATAGAAGAGGCACAACACTGTTGACAGTTTCTGAACCAGAACTGGGATTCATTTCTTCCAAAGCAAAAAAACAGTGTCCTTCGCCCAGCGCAGGGGCTCATGCCTATAATTTCAGCACTTTGGGAGGCCGAGGCAGGCGGATCACCTGAGGTCAGGAGTTTGAGACCAGCCTGGCCAACATAGCGAAACCCCATCTTTACTAAAAGTACAAAAATTAGCCGGGTGTGGTGGCGGGTGCCTGTAATCCCAGCTACTCGGGAGGCTGAGGCAGGAGAATCACTTGAACCCGGGAGGCAGAGGTTGCAGTGAGCCGAGATTGTGCCCCTGCACTACAGCCTGAGCAACAAGAGTGAGACTCTGTCTCAAAAAAAAAAAAAAAAAGGTGTCCTCTTAACTGGCCCTGTCCTAATTCTGTAATGTGACCATATTCAATGGAACAGTAAGAGAAAAAAAAAATGATCTGTGCATTTTGTATCTGTTGGTCAGAGGGTTGTAGTAAAGTTCTTTCTTTAGCAAAACAGATTCCTGGAGGTTTTTGAAAGTCACTCTATTGTGTCAGCAGGCTGAATTCATTACCATTTCTCCATCTAATTGTTTAGAAGGGCTGGAGACAGAGGAGAGCAAGTTAAGTGGCCCTCTAGCTCATGCATTTCATGTAACCCCTGGGTCTGGCTCTTACTTATCCTGTTTCCTGTAAGGGGGCGCTCCCTGAGGCAGGCCCTTTGCAGGAGGACCCAGAATTGCCCTGCTTAGTCTGGGACATCCTCAAGATGGTTGCCAGTCTCTGGAAGGCATGTGGATCCTGCCAGGGATGGCCCAGAGCTAGTCTCAACCCAAATCAGTGGAGTTTGGCCAAATCTGGACATAAGAGATCAAATGGATATTGAGGTCAGTGGATTCTGCTCTGGAGAGCGCCCTGCGAATCAAGTGTGGGCTTTTTTCTCCTTTGGCCTATATGCTGTTCTTTCTGCTACCACTGTTGTTTAAGTGTAATCACTGAAATCTACTCCTTTATCTGTTCCTGTACTTTGCACCCCTGGTACCTTCCAAAGCTTCACACTCCAAAGCCTCTTTCATTTGGAAGATCAAGTTCCTGTTCCACTGACTTTCCAAACCAGGGAGTTTTTCTCTCCCAGGCTCCCAAAGTTTTCACGTTTACTTTGCATTTTAGAAGATGAGGTTTCAGGCCGGCTTCACCAGCCGCTGGACAGAGTTCCCATGTAGGACACCTGGTGTACCATCATTCCGGGGCCATTGCCCTTAGTTTATCCTAGCATGTGAGAAGTGTCGTTTGACATCCATTAATTTATTCATCTCACAAGTATTTATTGAGTACCTACTTATTAGAGCTAATCTCAAATTATGTGCATTCATTACTCTGAGTTATGCCATAGGATGGAGTAGATCTGCAGTGATCTAACCTGAAAAGGCATTTTGAAATCTTAATTGCCTGCTGGAACCTCCCCCTGGCACTGCTTCCCATGGGCCAGTGTGGCTGTGCACACCCACACCCTCCCTACTGGGGAGTGACCCCAGCATTAGGTGATTTTACCTAAAAGTCAGTCCCACAGCGCAGGCTCTGAAGCAGAACAGAAAGTGCCCGGGTCTGCAGGCAGACACACTTCTGTTCTTGGCTGCAGCTCCAACTAGCTCTGTGAAATTGGGCGAGTCATTTCACCTCTGTTCCTCCATTTCCTCATTTCTAAAATGGGATGAGGACCTGACCCTTCCACCTTTGTACAGTTATTATGAGGATTTCCGTATTTACTTGGGTCAAGCTGCCAATTTTTCTCAGCAGTTATATCGACAATGCAGGTGCACTGGCTAGGAAGAATAATTGCCTAATTTGGGGCCTTCAGAATGTGTCTTTTGATCTTGCATCCAAGTGTGCATACTGAGACAGGGTGGGCAGCAGGAGCCAGTTGGAAGGGGTGGAAACTCACTAATGTGAAAAGACTGTCCCCACGTTCTATCTTCTCTGGGGACCAACCTGTTCACAGAAATCACTATCCCGTACTTACTGTTGGTGGTGTAATGTTGTCCTCTGCCTGGGGAGGTGGAAGAGTGGTGTGCCAAGGCCACCAGTCTTAAGTCAGACTACCTTAGGTTCAAGTCCTGGCTCTACAGGTTAGCAGCTGTGTGATGTTAGGCAGGTTACTTGACCTCTCTGTTTCAGTGTTCTTTTCAGTAAAATGGGAAGATAGTAACCACTTCATTGACATTAAACAGCACCTGGTGATTACCAAGCATGAAGGTGGTGGTGACTGGCAGGAAACCTGTGACATCACTTAGCCCCTTGCCTTCCTTGATCCCTTTTCAAAAACCTGTGTTTGCACACACCCCTTCTCCCTGCAGCTCCCTCCCACCTGCCTCCTCTCCTCCCTTTCTCGCTTTCTTTTTTCTATTTTAGATTTTAAAATACAGTAGAGACCTCGATACTAGACTTGTTTAGAAGACCTCACTGAGTGAATAATAATAAATTCTTTGAAGATGGTACTGGTGAGGTCTCTGGAGTACACATGATGGGCCAGGCTGAGGTTAGGGGCAGTAACTTTTTCTTAGGAAGTTTGGTTTACTAGCTCTCCCTTAGAGTTAGGCCCTTCACCCCTGTTACTTGTTTAAGGGAGGTTTCAAGTGCATTCAGAGGGAAAGGGAGATGATTGTGGAACTCCTACTATGAGCTAAGTGCTCTTATGTTAGCTCCTTAGGCTTGACATAAAAACTTCATTCAGGGAACAAGCCCAGTCTCCTGTGGGGAGTGGGGAGGGAGCCCGCTCAGGAAGGCTGAGGCCTGCCTGTCTGTCCTTCCCAGTACTGCTGGCAGCGTTGTGAGACGCACCACTGGGAAAGCTAAAAGGCCTAGCCTATCTAGGTAAGAAGAGGCGGCCTTGGATCCCCCAGGGAGCAATCAGCTGGCTGCGGGAGTGGGGAGGGCCTTGAGCTGGTCTTTGAAGAATTAGGAGGATTTAGATAAGCCGGAAGGGGAGGGGGCATTCCATGCTGGTTGCCCAGCATCGGGGCCAAAAATGAACAAAGGCCTGGGGGTGGGCAGGGCAGCCGGCATGAAGGGCACTTGTTGGAGCAGGGGGCAGCTGGTGGGGAACGGGGTGCCAAGCATGGGTGCCTGAGCCCACTGTCAGACCCGGGGAGAGCGCGGGAGGGAAGTTTGTGAGCTGGGAAGGACGGGCTGAGAAGAGATCTGTGAAAAACACGGGTGGCAAGGGGCGAGGGCTGGACTGGAGAGGCTGAGGGAGACCAGTGGCGGAAAAGCTGCAGCAACGCAGGTGGGAGGTGCTGGCGGCCTGGCCCCCAAGGCAGGAGGGGAGAGCAAAGGAGGTGAGGAAGGCTTCAGAGATGGCCTCTATGTTTCCATGGTGAAGGACCAGAAAATAAGGCCAATGGGAGGCGGGGAGGGGGCAGCCTTAGAGGCAGGAACAAGGAGGAGTAGGGTTGGTTTGGGCCACGTTGATAGCAGTGGTTCAAAATGCTTTTCTTTTCTGCTTATTTTTAAAGGGAGAGGGCAGGCTTCGCTCATGGTTTTGTATTCAAAGTTTCAGTGGCTCCCCGGGAAGAACTTCAGTGGAGAATCCTCAGGAGCGGAGGGAGTGATCACAGCCCCACAGTTCCTTCTGGTTATTTTTAAGGTTCTAACCATCCCTGTTCAGGCCGGAATTTCCAGGAACTGGCTGCTGCCCAGAGCCAACTGCTCCCTCCCAGCCTCCCACTCCCTGCAGGGTGGGGCCCCATGGGTGGAGGCTCCTTAGGGTGGAGTTGGGTGGGTCTCCAGTGATAGGGAGGGCACTGAGCAGAGGCAGATGAGAGGCAGCGTGGCCTCAGCAGCCCTTCTGGATTTGATTATATAACACTCCACAGAAGAGAACTGTGAGGGCTTAGGCGAGGCCTTGTGAGATATGTACACAGCAGGATTAGACGTTATGGGTATTTTTCAATTTATCTTGGGTTGCTTGCCCTTAAAACTAAAACACGAAATTGTCAGAGAGCATAAACAAGCGTGTAACCCTAGTAGGAAAATGATTCGAATTTGCTGCAGTTTCTCTAAGAAGGGTGTGGAATGCCACTAGCCAGATGGCCTTGAACTCCCGAGGGTAGCATGGGTGTGGGTGTCCCCACCCCCAGCCCTGCTTTGCTAGGCCTCAGTTTGGAAACTCGGTCAGGCTTTTGCTTGGTTGTTACCTTTGCACCTGTCCTTATTGACATGCAAAATCAATTGCTTCACTTGGTCTTTCCGAAGTACAGGGTGTGGGCAGAATCTTATCTGAAGCCATGTCCTGTTTGGACAAGTTGGACTTGCCTTGGCAACTCTCCATAGGGTGGAGCAGATGGGTGGAGGCAGGAAAGTAAAATTGGGTGGCTTGTTAGCAGAGAGAGGCGAGAGGGTGGGTTGTTTGCTCACTGGATCATTATATTTCATCTGAAACGAAATAATTAACTTCTTTGCCATTTACAATATACATTAATGCAAAATAACTAATTCATGAGGGGCAAAGATTTAGAAACAACCCGTGGAATTTTTCTCCTTTTCAAACCAGCCATAGAAGAGTAAGACAGGTGAAAATCGCGGAGTGGCATGAACATTTCCAAGAATGTCCGGGTAGGAATTTCCAGGCAGGAATTTCCAGGTAGGTGCCAGTGCTTAGCTTTTCTTAAGGGAGCCTCCAGCTTAATGCCTGCTGACATCTGTTGCCTGTCCCCAGTATTTCTGGCCAGGGCAACTGCCCTTAAATAATACTTGAGCCATTGGGGGATTTTGAAGAATTTGGGTAAAGAAATGAAGAGAGAAAAGTTTCTCTGGAAAGGAAGTTTAGCTACAGGGATGTTGCTTGCCTGCCCAGTTTTCCTAGCCAAGAATTACACACACATGCACACACAGCCTTTTTTTTCTCTCTCTCCTCTCTCTCTTTTTTTCCCCTGAAGTTCCTTTGGGGAGTAAGGGTGGGGGAAGATAACATGTTTTCTCTTTTAAAAATCCAAAAACATAGAAGAGTTGAAAGGGACGCTTAGCGATGGTGTGTTGGTGTGTTGCTCGTTCCGCCTAGCCTAGCCGAGGTTAGCTGGGAGACGGGAGTTGTGCTTGGAGGAAGGCAGGTGATTTGGAGCCTCAGGGTCAGCCCTGAGTTGGGGAAGATAATGCAGGGACCTTTTGAGGATTTGTGGGAAGAAATGAGGGCACGGAAAAGGGAAGAAATAGGGAGATGAGAAGGAAGAACATCAGAGGCAGGTCTTGCTCTAACCCCAAGAAACAGGGAAGAAACTGCTCCTGATATGTACACGTTCTCTCTCCAGCTTCCTCCTCCCTCAGGAAGGGGCAGGCAGTCATCTGTAAGGTCGTTTCTGTAATAAATCATGCTCTAGACTCCAGGCAAGCTGCTTTCAGAGGAGGTTTAGTAACCCCCTAACCTCGACTTCCATGAAGGACTGTGTGTGTGTGTTTCTAAGCGCTGCAGCTCACCTGCAGCCCTACCCCCCACCCCATAAAGCCATTGTGCCTAGGCCTCCAATACTACTGGATAGGGCTCCAAAGCAAGACTGCATTACTTCTGAAACTTCATGTCAATGATTCACCAAGCTTTTTAATCTGTAATCACGCAGTCCTGCATTTTGACAGAAATTTGACCCTTATTTTAACATCTGAAAAGTCAGAAGTGTAGGTGGAAAGAGTGTGAAGGGAAATCCATTTCTCCTTTTTGAGGACCATTCATTTTTATTGGCCTTTCTCTGCAAAATAACACAGCTGGGGAAGATGGCATTTGCTCCAGTTATGGAAAATTATTTTGGCAGTGGCGATATTCCGGTAAATTTTTGCTTTTAAGCACCTCAATAACTTAGAATTTTTCATAAAAACAGTTTTGCCCTTTTTTTCCTCCTTTTAGGTGCAGTTTTGTTATCCTGGTATTGCTTAGTTTAGCATTAGAATGTATTTCTAAGGCTAAGACTAGCTAATGTATTTCTAAGGCTAGCTAAGCTAGTTAAAATATAATGAAGATGTAAATGTGTTTGTGATTGGAAAATAGTCGTCAGAAAAAAATAGAACCACATTTAGAGCCTCCTCTTCTCTGTGATACTCACATAAAATGATTAATAGAATTCCTGAGCCTGGTTAAAACCCACTAGGTTTAAAGACCCCGAGGTTGGCCAACTGAGTTGATTTACTGCCGGTGTCTTGGTCTCTAATGCCTGTTTTAGTGCGCCACCTACCGGTTCTGCTTAAGATTGCCGTCAGTACTGTATGATAGATTTTCTAAGCATTTGTGGTTTACTTAGCATTCTTTCAGAATAATAACCCCAGTGCACTGAGCCGCCCGTGGGTACTAAAGACTGCCAAGTTTAGGGACCCTATTTCTTCCAGGGCTTAAGTTACTTCTCAGTTATGTGGAAGGCACTTTGAAGACTTTTCAGTCACTCTTAGGATTCTAGATCAGAACCTGTAAACAAATCAGTACCAATGACAAAAGTGGTCCCTCTAGTCAGAGATATGGGTGCAAAGTATAGAAATTTTTTGCAGATACATAAACAGAAGCCTGATTTCTGTTCATGTGTTTGATTCTCTTTCTAAATTTGGTTTCTTCCTAACTTGGCTTCCCTGTCTTGTCTTTGTTAAAAGTTTTGATTATAGAAATAATAAACTTAAACCTATAATCCCCGCACTTTGGGAGGCCGAGGCGGGAAGATCACTTGAGGCCAGGAGTTCGAGACCAGCCTGGCCAACATGGTGAAACCCCGTCTCTACTAAAAGTATAAAACTTAGCCAGGAGTGGTGGTGTGCACCTGTAATCCCCGCTACTCAGGAGGCTGAGGCAGGAGAATTGCTTGAACCCAGGAGGCAGATGTTGCAGTAAGCCAAGATCGTTTCACCGCACTCCAGCCTGGGCGACAGGGTGGGACTCCATCTCAAAATAAAAATATATAAAAATAATAAACTTTGAAAATAGAACACAGATGTATAGAAAGCTGTCCCACCCACCACCACTCTCAAGAAGCTCCTGTTAACAGTTTCGGGTATGTGGTTCCAGGCGTTTTCTTTGCATGTCCTTTATCTTCTTGTTTCATATTCTGTGACTATCACTAAAAGCATCATCATTTAAAAGCTATTTTAGAAGTTACCAAATTGGAAACAAAGTGCTTGTAGACATGTGAAATAGTCAGTGAGTTTGATTCTATTCATTGTGATATTTGAATTTTACACAGACCTTTTTTTTAACATCCAGGATGCATTATTTAGTTAGGAGTTTCAAAATTAGGTATTCTAATCCTATCATTCCTTCTTTGTTTATTAACTTAAATACTTCTGTAATGAGAATATCCCTTCATCAACATTTAGATTACTTTGAGGTACATTTCTGAGCAAATAAACATACCTTTGTAATTATTTTTTAATAAAAGTAAATCAGGTTTTGTTAGTGCCAGTGTTTTTGTTTTGTTTTGTTTTGTTTTGTTTTGTTTTTTTTTTGAGACCAGAGTTTCGCTCTTGTTGCCCAGGCTGAAGTGCAGTGGCGCTATTTCGACTCACTGCAACCTCTGCCTCCCAGGTTCAAGCGATTCTCCTGCCTCAGCCTCCTGAGTAGCTGGGATTGCAGGTGTGTGCCACCACACCTGGATAATATTTTATATGTTTAGTAGAAACAGGGTTTCACCATGTTGGCCAGGCTGGTCTCGAACTCCTAGCCTCCGGTGACTTGCCCGCCTCGGCCTCCCAAAGTGCTGAAATTACAGGCGTGAGCTACCGCGCCTGGCCAGTGCCAGTGGTTTATACTAGACTGTGTTTCTCTTAGAATTGCAAGTCTTGTATTTCCTTAAACTTAGGTAAAACAAAAAATTAAAGAACAGTAGTGATTTAAATAATGCCTTAATGATAAAAAGATGTAGCACGTTAATGTGTAATTCATTTCTAAAAGGATTCAGTAGTCGTTGCTGTGGCCATTAGACAAAGTCATTGAAAGCTATGTGAGCTAAATGGTAGACTTAGAATTTGAACGAAAAGGGACTCCAGAGCCCATCCTCTTAATTTATTCTGCTGTGCTGCAATTAGTGGTAGTAAAGAGTGCAGGGTAACATGAAGTGTGGAGATGCTGGCCTCGCTCAGAAGCTGTTGTTGCAGTGGTCCAGTTGTGAAGTGACAAGGCCTCATATGAGACCTCATACAGGATGTAGGCAGCTGTTAACTTTGAAACCGAATCTAGTCTGAGTTTTATTTAAGGGTGGGAGATAGACCTCTAAGGCTAGGGTAAGTTAGCAAAGAGGCAAATACCAGACATTTTTGCTCCGGAAGTTGGAACCAACACATTTAGTGTCATGTGTACAGAATATATATCCAAATTTTATGTGCATATGGATATAAATTAGGGCAAAGGGGTGTGTGTGTGTGTGTGTGTGTGTGTGTTTTAATCTCATTTGATAGACCTAAATCCTTGAGAAGTAGATAAGGGAGGCATGCTCTGCATTTTACAAATGATCACTCTTGCCCCATGGCTGTGCTAGTTTGCAGTCTGCTTGAGTCTCAAAACCATGGCTCCTTCCTTATACACCTGAGAATGTGAATGCTTTAATTTAGAAGCATTTGCATCAAGATACTGTCTAGTGGGATAGATGAGTCTGGAAGAGTGAATTCAGTGTAAAAAGCTGGGGGTGGGGAGGTGGGAGGCTGCCACAGGGTGACCAGCCGTGAGTCAGGGCTGCTAAATGATCTGACCTCATTGATGTAAGCAGGAGATCTCACATCTTTTGTTTATGGTCCACTGTGAGGCACTGGACAACAATTCTTAGAACCATGTTCATCTGTACAGCTGCTAGGCTGGGAACTGGTTAATAATAGATCCCAAGACACAAAAGCGTTTTCATCCCTCATTATGAAATCATCTATTTTTCACTGGCTGTTGCGGTTTGTTCTTGCTGGAATACATAAGAGGGTAGTAGCACCATTGATTTCAGCAGCTTGGTATCAAATTGTATTTGCAGATTACAATACACCCTGTGATGTAGGAAAATATAATTTTGAAGTCAGGGCCTTATGTCGAGTTATTGATGAAATTCACGTGTTGTCATGAGATTGTCATGAGACTGAAAACAGGCTTTCTTCAATGAATCAACGAAGCACAAGAACTACATAGTATCACTTCCATAATTGTATGTGAACATATCTTAGTATAACCCATGGAGCACCAACACAACAAATTATAGGATTGCTATCATGGAGGTGGGGATGGGGGTTTTTAACACTGAAATACAAGAAGTAATCCAGGACCCGGGATTCCTGCAGCTTCTTCACTCTAGAACTTGTTCAATTTGCCACTCAAACCGGGGTGATCTATAAAGACCTTAACTCTAACCAAAGCACTGAGCACTTAAACCAAATTTGCCTAGTGAGTGCCTGAAGTCAGTTTCTGAAAGTGTGTCTAGTAGCAGGACAGTGTTTCTGTAACTGAGGAGACACATTTGAACATTGAGCAGACTGAATATTTCATCTTGTGAAGAGGCAGCTGGCTTGATATAGATTAGTGTTAGAAGTGGACTTTACAGAACAGAAGAAAATAGAAGGGATGTCAAGCAGAGAACAACAGAAGAAAAGGACAGGACAGGATCAAGATCCTTTACAATAGGCTCATTTCCTAATGAGGAGAAATCTGTGTGAAAACAAGCTAATATTCTTCATATGTGAAAAGTGCTTAGAAAACAATAAGAAGCGGTGGGGGGTGTCAAGACCTGAGTAGGCATTTCTCAAAAGAAGAAATCCAAATGGTCAGTAAAGCTGAAAAAAAATTAACTTCAATAACCAAATCAATTTAGAATAAAAATCATTTGCCATTTTGAGACTTAACAAGTTGGCAGGGTGTTTATCTTTTACAACACAAGTGATAACACATGTTGCTGGTGGAGATTTGGGGAAACAGGTTGTATTTTATTTATTTATTTATTTATTTTTTGAGACGGAGCCTTACTGTGTCACCCAGGCTGGAGTGCAGTGGCGCGATCTCCACTCACTTCAACCTCTGCCTCCAGGGTTCAAGCAATTCTCTGCCTCAGCCTCCCGAGTAGCTGGGATTGCAGGCATCTGCCACCACACCCAGCTAATTTTTGTATTTTTTGTAGATACAGGGTTTCACCATGTTGGCCAGGCTGGTCATTAACTCCTGACCTCATGATCCATCCTCCTGAGCCTCCCAAAGTGCTGGGATTACAGGCGTGAGCCACTACGCCCAACAACAGGTTGTATTTTATTAATGAAAATAATAGTTCGTTTTTGCCAGATGATGCATCAGGCACTTTGGGAAATGTACGTACTTCTCACCCAGGAATTCCCCTACAGAAAACTTATCCTAAAAATTAACGGTGTGCAGGAGGATATATTTAAAGAGGCTCATTGCTGTTTGTAATGGCGAAAATGTAGAAGTAACCCTAAGTGCCCAGTAAAGAGGAATGCGTTAAGTAAACTGATGTGTTCACACAGTGGCACGGGAGATTTGATGGTGCAGAACCATACTTACTGAAAAAGAAACATTTTCACAATTAATTGTTCAGTGAAATGATAGGTACTAAATAGCATATACACTGTGAGCCCAGTTTTAAAGAGAGTTTGTTAGAATAAAAATGAAATTTTAATGATGGTTGGCTCTAGGTTTTCTTTTTGCTTGCTTTTTTTCCCCTAATTTTTCTGTGACTAGCATCAGGGGAAAAGGGAAGGTGTTTAACAATCGTATGTAATCTGAACCTCTAAAGAGTTGCACGGCAATCCCAGGCAAGCTCTGCTGCTTAGACGGGGCTGTACATATACATAATGTTCCAGAAAAGTCCGGGTTTATGTATTGAGTTAGAAAAATGTTGGTTGGCTCTCATCTGGTTATGACCATGGAGTCTGGTTTTAATTATGTAAATGGCATCTTTCATAGGTAAGGGAAACAAACTCCAGCCATTCCAGGGGTAAGGGAGTAAAAGGGGTAGAGAAGTGGGATGAGGAGTATTATATTTTATTTTATTATTTATTTATCTATTTATGTTTCTTTTGAGACAGAGTCTCGCTCTGTCACCCAGGCTGGAGTGCAGTGGTGCCATTTCGGCTCACTGCAACCTCCGCCTTCTGGGTTCAAGCAATTCTCCTGCCTCAGCCTTCCGAGTAGCTGGGATTATAGGCGTGCGCCACCACGCCCAGCTAATTTTTGCATTTTTAGCGGAAACGGGGTTTCACCATGTTGGCCAGGCTGGTCTCAAACTCCCGACCTCAGGCAAACCGTCTGCCTCGGCCTGCCAAAGTGCTGAGATTACAAAGGTGAGCCACCTTGGCCAGGCTATATTTTATTTTTACTAGTTTGTATTTAAAGTAACCTTGAGATTTAGATGGATACCTTGTTTTGTTTTCTAGGCCAAACACCAGAGCACCCTAGAAGGTTTAACTAAAAGAATGCTCATGTTTGACCCAGTTCCTGTCAAGCAAGAGGCCATGGACCCTGTCTCAGTGGTAAGTTTTCCAAAATTGAACACCTCGCCTTATTTTTTCCAAGGGATGATAACATTATTGTGTGTCAAATTATTCCTTAAAATCATGGTCGGGTATGGTGGCTCACTCCTGTAATCCCGGGACTTTGGGAGACCGAGGCGGGCGGATCACCTGAGGTTGGGAGTTTGAGACCAGCCTGACCAACATGAAGAAACCCCATCTCTACTAAAAATACCAAATTAGCCGGGCGTGGTGGCACATGCCTGTAATCCCAGCTACTCGGGAGGCTGAGTCAGGAGAGTTACTTGAACCCAGGAGGCAGAGGTTGTGGTGAGCCGAGATAGCAGAGATCGCGCCATTGCACTCCAGCCTGGGTAACAAGAGCGAAAGTCCGTCTCAAAAAAAAAAAAAAAAAGAAAAAAATCACTCATTACTCGACAGGCATTTCATAGGCAAACTTTTCTCAACGCCCCCAGGTATGAGTGAGCGAAATACTGTCCTAGCAGCTGTGGGTCCTTTAGTAAATGGGATCTGCGCTTCCTTAAGACCTGTGCCTGGCATCACCCTAGGATATGATCAGTGTAGAACTTACGCCATCGGCGAATCCTCTCATGACAGAAGTAATTTTACAAAAATTCCTCAGCCCTTTCGTGTGTAAAAACATATTAAGAATAGGATGATTTGCTTAAAAACCAATGACAACAGCCATATGGAGCTATGACTATATGAGAGATGACTGAGGGAAGCCAGCGAGAGAAAGAACTTGGCAGTGAGGATGGAATCTCGTTTATTTGGAAGAGTCTGGCTGGGTGGGAGTTACGTGCATTGTCCTTTTCAGCACCTTAGCCCTAAGCCAGCCCCTCATGGGAGCCAGGCCACTGGCTGCTTTTAGGCCACCAGGGACTAGCGAGGAGTCTGGGGTTTCTGCGGGTACAACACCAGTGCCATGGAGGTGAGACATGGTGACGGAGGAAGGTGTCTGACTTCAGAGCAGGGAGTGGTTTCAGCTTGAGGGATCTGGTTGAGTGAATATTGAATAATAAGGCAACGCTCCCACTCTGTCTTGCTCTTTTCTTCCACGGGCTTGGAAAATATTCACAAGGGGGAAAACTTGGCCCGGGTTGTGTATCTGAAGGTTGGTAATGACACGCTTGCAAAATTAGATCATCCTTATGCATGGGCTCTGGAGGTTCCTGCCAAAAGTGTTTATACAAGACATGGGGGTCACGCCGAGGCCCTTGGAGCTGAGTTGCCATGGATATTACTAAGCCAGTAAAGTGTTTACCGGTATCTATAATGCAAGTTAAGGCAGAGGGGCTTTAAGGAAATAACATTTGCATTCCAACATGATAACTGAATAACCAAGTGTCTGAATATGGTAGCAACTGAGCAATAAGGATTTTATTAATCAAAAAACTAAATTACTTTTTTTTTTTGAGATGGAGTCTCACTCTGTTGCCTAGGCAGGAGTACAGTGGTGTGATCTCAGCTCACTGCAACCTCCGCCGCCTGGGTTCAAGTTATTCTTCTGCCTCAGCCCCCATAGTAGCTGGGATTACAGGTGCCTACTACCATGCCAGGCTAATTTTTGTATTTTCAGTAGAGACTGGGTTTCGCCATGTTGGCCAGGCTGGTCTTGAACTCCTGACCTCAGATGATCCACCCACCTCAGCCTCCCAAAGTGCTGGGATTACAGGCATGAGCCACCGCTCCTGGCCAAACAACTAAATTACTTTGAATGTTATTCGGTGCTGTCGTTGTATTCATCACATCCCCATCCCTGGGATCACTACATGATCACGTTAGAGGAAAATGAAGGTACAAAATTTCCTCATTAATTATATTCTTGAAATAGGAATAGGTTTTTAGCACTGGAGAATATGATTCATTTTACAAATGGTGCAGAGCCATCAGTGAGGCATTTCACTGTTCAGTGTACTTCAGTACTTTTAATCAAGCATGAAAATAAGGCTCAAGAGTCTAATATAAAGCTAAAATGAAGATCCACATTGCTAAATTGGTGTGATATATGTAATTAAGTGCAAGGAAATGCACTTAACCGAAAAAAAAAGTGGAATAAAATGAATTTGAACTAACTATTAAACTTGCATTGTTGTAACGTATGAATACATGAAGTTAAAATATGTAGGAGTGATTTTGCAGTTAATGGTCTTTTTCTCCTTCATGTGCTAGATTTCAACTGCAACTGACACTTAGAATTTAGTTTCACCAAGTTACTGTCAGTCCTTCAAAATGAAGATTTTTTTTTTTTTCTTGTTTTGGTTTTAACTTTATTCAGCAGGAAGTATTTTTTTCTTAATGCAGTGCAACCTCAGTTAACAGAAACATTTGAGGAATGGGGTGTTAAAATGATTTTACTTAAAAAAATTGAAAAGCTTTTGTTTCCACTCTTAAATCTTCAAATTTCGTCTTTCCTGCCTTCATATGTGAAGTATATTGAACCTAATTTATTATTCCTTTTTCTTTTTAATTCAGTCTTTGACCTGAAGGTCAAAGTCTTTGGCTATTCAAGTCAACGTTGTAAACATTAAGGCACAATAATAGGACATTTGTGAAAATATTTTTAATTTCTACAGATGAATAAAAATATTTTATGGTAACTTATTTCTCCACCTCTTCCCATCCCCTAAAAGGATAGCACAGCAGAAACAATTGCTTGTTTGCGCTTTTGCTATTGGTTAGAGAAAGTGAGGACATGTCATTTCCCTCTTAACCACGTATAAGCCCTCATACTGTTCTCCGCTAGCCTTGTACTTTAAGGCTTGGGGTCACCCTGTTAAAATTTGCAAGAATGTGGAACAGAGTAGACTCTGCCTCCCCAAGTCTGTGCCTTCAGTCTCTGCTATTTACTGTCCACCTGGTCTTGGCAAAATCACCAGCAGCTCCCCAAACTTCTGTGTTTTTTAAAAAAAAATTATAAAATATGAAACTGTGTAAAAAAGATGCACATGTACATAAATTGTTTTTTTACCATTTCCCAAAAGATTGATAATTAAAGGATTTAATTCAGGAAGTGAGCAAGGAAACAAATTGTAAAAAACAAAACAAATCAAAAAACAAAGTTTAAAGTATTCTTCTATTCCTGTGGAAAGATTACTTTTGAAGAAAGGATTAATAATATTCTGTCATCTTTGGTCATCTAACAGACCGAAAGTATAGATAGGAAAGTATGTCAAATGAGTAATTTCCTCTGCTCTGTTCTAACAGAAACATTTCATGGCTTTTTCAAGCCTGGTAGAAAGAGAGCTTTCTACCTCTGTTTGCATGGGGGTGCATGCCATTTGCTGTTCCCAGAGTGTGTGTTTATACATGCATCACGCCTTCCTGTGCCTGGAACCCTCTCTTGGATGAAGATTCTTTTGACTTGCCCTGTCACGGACATTCACTTTTTTTCATGTTGATGAATAGTGAAATAGAGATTTCATCCATGTTTTAGTCATTTCATCCACTGAAACTGTCTTATAATGGAAAACTCGCCAAAACTATTCCTAATAAAATAAGAAACTATTGCAATTATCACCTTAGCATAAAGTGATAGTTAGAGCTTTGGGAAATTATCCAAACGTTGTACCTCTTTCCCTGTCGCAATTAAAATCATTTTTTTTAAGTTCAAAATAATTGGCATATTATTCTTCACCTTATCAGTAGTAAAAACTTGCTAAGAGAGTGTGTTGATTTACTACACATTCATCAAGTATTAATTGAGCACCTATGCCAGGCCCTTATCACCTCACAGTACAGTGAGAAGCAGCAGTCAGTAAGTGCACACTGTGCAGGGGTGTGAACATCTGAGTGCATGTTACAGACTGAAAGAAATTTTTCTTATGGCAGATCAGTGGTTTTGTTGGGGAGGGGGCGTTGTTTTGGTTTTGGTTTTGGTTTTTTTTTGGTTTTGTGTTGGTTGTGAGACAAGGTATTGCTCTGTTGCCCAGGCTGGAATGCAGTAGCGAGATCACTGCAACCTCAAACGCCTGAGTTCAAGCAATCCTCCTGCCTCAGCCTCCCGAGTAGCTGGAACTACAAGCGAGCACCACCATGCCCGGCTACGTTTTTGTGTTTTCTGTAGAGAGGGGGTCTCACCATGTTGCCCAGGCTGGTCTCAGACGCCCGGCCTTAAGCGATCCTCCTGCCTCAGCCTCTCCAGGTGCTGGAGTTACAAGTGTGAGCCACCATGCCTACCTTAGCCCATTGTTTTAAGCCCTTATGATCCCTAGTAGGGTCCAGAAGCCCATGTCTGTGTCTAGTCTTTGGCCTGCTCTGCTCCAGGACACAGGGTCTCTTGGACTAAGCAGCATGCACAGAGGGCACTGGAGGTCTGTCTGTGGCCAGAGGCACATTTTCTGCTTCATCAACACTTGTCTCTGATTTGGATTTGGGGCCAGTACAGCCGCGCTTGTGTGCATTGCTTTGATAGAACATAGGAACTGTCTGGAACAGAGGGGAAGGCTGTTACCGGGTTGTACCTGCCCAGGGCACACACCCAGCCGTGTCAGTCCCTACACGGCACCAGATTGTTGGAAGCTGATTGCAAAAGCTTGTGCGCTCCACCCAAATAAAGTGAACCAGTTTGAGAGGCCACATGTCTTCACCCTTTTGTGAGGCAGTTGGGGTGGAAACAGTTAATTATCTGCCCAGAGTTGAGTATCTGTGACCAAATGTGTCTCCCCACAGTTAGTCTTGTACCTTGCAGTAATTGCACATCCAATAGAGGGAATGAGGGCATTCATTTGAGAACAGACTTATCAGCAAACTGCATAATGTTGATAAAACTTAGCTTTATGTGTGGCTTTTTCTGTCTTAATAGCTTGAGAAACCTGAGAATGTTATTAAATTTGCAAATCTGGAGGTTCTAAATTCCTACTCTCCCAAACCTCACCCCATGCGTAGAAAAATCCAGCAATGACAGCAATAAAACTATGTCCTCATTTTGCTTGCCATTTAGCTGCCAATAACTATTGGCATTAAAATCTAGGTCATAGGGAGGTCTTGGAAGAACGGAGCTGAAAATAAGGGAGAAGCTACATTTTGGTCAATAGAAACAATGCTGCCTCCCATTTCCTAAAGTTTTTTTCCTAGTACCAGAACCATTGCCCTTTGGAGAATTATATAAAGCACATTAGACTTTAGGACTAGGAGAAATCATTCTCCTTTCTATATTTAATTACTCGCTGAAACTCTCCAGTGTACATGATTTATAATGGTTTTTTGTTGTTGTTGTTGTTAATGAACCTTGCGCCTCTTTTAATAATACCCATCTAAATATTTAAATTTAAATATATTTAATACTTAATGTTGCTATGTTTTGGACCTCTTGTGTTGTTACTGTGCATGCCTGGCTTTAAAGAAAGGTAGAGAATCTTCTCTTTTGATCCTTGATCTATAACTCAAAGCTGTTTTTATGCATATTGTGTTTTCTGATTTTATATCCTTCATGTTCTTGTTTTTAAGCAGTATTAGTAGTGAAAACTGGCTGGGCGTGGTGGCTCATGTCTGTAATCCTAGAACTTTGGGAGGTTGAGGCGGGCAGATCACTTGAACCCAGCAGTTCGAGACCAGCCTGGACAACATGACAAAACCCAGTGTCTACAAAAAAATACAAAAATTAGCCAGGCGTGGTGTCACGTGCCTGTAGTTCCACTTGCTCCGGAGGCTGAGTTGGGAGAATCATCTGAGCCCAGGAGGTCGAGGCTGCAGTGAGCTATGATCGTACCATGGCACTCCAGCCTGAGTAACAGTGAGACCCTATCTCAAAAAAAAAAAAGAAAGAAAAGAAAATTCTTTTTCTCTCCTTTAAATAGACGTTTAGTATATGTATTTTCTATCTCTGTCATTTAGAACATTGCTATTCAAAAGGAAGCCTAAATTCCCTCGCTCCACTCCCAGATAGTTCAAAATTTGCATTTTAATGAGTGCTCCAGGTAGATGGATGTGCATGGTAAAGTTAGAGAAGCGCTGGTTGGGAGCAGTAGAACCCATGACCGTGGGCATCTCTTGTATAAGCAGGGACAAGAAGGGGCTTCTAGTATGGCGTGTGTATAAGCTCATTGTGTAGGTTATCCCATAACCTCACAACCTCCTGGAAGGTGGGGATTCAGAACAACCTTAAGAAGTTTGCCATATCCTCATAGCACCTGCACTCCTAATATTTAGTTAGTAATTTTTCTTGCCTTCTTTTATAGAATTGCTTTTTCACATAGTAAATTTATTTTAAAAGCAAACTTAGTACCACTACTGCAAAATATATGTGCAACAGTTTTTTCTGACACATACAAATAAACACATAACAAATTTAGCTTAGTCTGTGCTCATCGTACACCCCACCTAAAAGCATCTTAGGTGCATCTAGAGTGATGTGCACCACGCTGCAGGAACCCCTGTTCTAGGAGGTTACACAGATTATAACTTCCTAGATAAAGAAAGAAAGAAAGAACAGAAGATGACAGAGCATGATCTTAACCATGAGGACCTGACATCCAAACCAGATAAAGATAAACACAGTTATGTGATCAAAACTTTCACTAACTGGCTACTCCGTGACAGGCTGCTCTGCAGGCCTGGAGCAGGGACTGGGCATCTGGAATTTTAAAAACAACACAGATGATTCCGATGCATAACCAGCCGGGGATTCGCCAGATCTCAGTACAAATCCCCATCAAAACCACTGCTGCCCCACGGTTATAATTCACATTAGTGGCCCCTAGAGGGGTCAGGGAGGCCCGGAAATTAATAATGCATTTACACTGTTTAATTATGAGGCACCATTGGGTTTTCTTGGTTGCATCCCGAGTTAGTATTGCCTCTAACTCATAAACACATAGGATTTTAGAGCTGGAAGAGAAGCACAATATGTTGTTTATCACTGTCCCTGTCAGAATTCAAGTACAAAGAATTTTCTGCAGGTGAGCAGGCTTGACATGCAAAATTTCAGTTTCCCTAAACTGCCTAGTAAAGAAAATGGTGTATGTTGAGTTTAATTTTTTTTAATTAAAAATTAGGTTGCATTCTACAAAGAAAATTTACAACAAAATGTTAGTTAGGGAATAGAAGTACTTTCGGTGAACTCCATGGTCAAGGGCAGTGCCCATTGTGTGAAATTATGATGACTGGTTTGTATTTAAAGCTGGCAGATGCAGGTAAAGTTATCCTGATATTTTAAGAGAGAAAGGTGTTTGAAGATAAATGAGGTCAGTTGTGGACCAGATCTTGGGAAGGAAACAGACTCTTTTGTCTCTTCTGCACTCTGTTTGTGCCCCAGCCTCATTTGATGGGCAAGTAGCAGGGTATAGAGGAGAGAACAGGGGGCCTCAGCTTGTGTGAATGACTTTGAGCACTGCATTTCCTTATGTGAGTCATATCACGTTAGGTGTTTCTTATAGTTCTGTGTCATCCACGGACTTGCCATTCAAGTCTACAGCTTCATTCAGATTCTGAATAAGAACATTGAGCAAGTTAGGGCCAAGGACATCATTGCCCCAGTGAGGGTGGCCTTCAGTACAAAGGTGTGTATGGTGACTGACCCCCTCCTGGTTTGCCTGAGACTGTAGAGTTTCATGGGATGTGGAACTTTCAGTGCTGAAACCAGCACAGTTCCAGGCTGACTAGGATCGTTGGCCAGTCCTAGGCATGGATTGGTCAGCTGCTGAAGTCCATCAAACGAAAGGTACTGTCTATCTTGCAGCCCCATTCTTGCTTATCATACACAACTATGATGAGAAATCAATGTCCTGCCGAAGTTGAAGACACTACTTATCCAGAGAAATAACTGTCCTGCCGAAGTTAGACACCAAAGCTAGAGAGCAATTCCTGCTCATCGAGAAACCCCACCAGAAAAGCAACCAGGTTGGTTTGGCTTGGCTGGTTCTTGGTGAACCCCAGCTCTGACTCCTAATGATAATAGCCCCCAAGCCTGTGCTGTCACCTGTCTTAGAATTTTGCCAGGTATTGGCCTTAACGTTTGACACAGGAATCATCTTAGGGTTAAATTTCAGATTTTTCATGTGCAGTAGTGACCACATTGATCTTAGTTTTAATGTTTTTGAGACTGCCTCTCAAAGCATTTTTAATGTTGTTGAGACCACCTCTCTGAGCATTTTTTTTAAGGTCAAGTATATATCGAAATCTAAACTACTTTGTAAAGCCCATGTAATTGTTAAGCACCTTGTTAGCATATTTTTTAAATTCATGTTTCAAGTAAATGGACTTACCTGGCTGTTGACACGTTTTCCTTTTCTTTTCTAATAGTCATACCCATCTAATTACATGGAATCCATGAAGCCCAACAAATACGGGGTCATCTACTCCACACCATTGCCCGAGAAGTTCTTTCAGACCCCGGAAGGCCTGTCACACGGAATACAGATGGAGCCAGTGGACCTCACGGTGAACAAGCGGAGTTCACCCCCTTCGGCTGGGAATTCGCCCTCCTCTCTGAAGTTCCCGTCCTCACACCGGAGAGCCTCGCCTGGGTTGAGCATGCCATCTTCCAGCCCACCGATAAAAAAATACTCACCCCCTTCTCCAGGCGTGCAGCCCTTCGGCGTGCCACTGTCCATGCCACCAGTGATGGCAGCTGCTCTCTCACGGCACGGAATACGGAGCCCGGGGATCCTGCCCGTCATCCAGCCGGTGGTGGTGCAGCCCGTCCCCTTTATGTACACGAGTCACCTCCAGCAGCCTCTCATGGTCTCCTTGTCGGAGGAGATGGAAAATTCCAGTAGTAGCATGCAAGGTAAATTCCGCCACTGCTTCATGCTGCTGCACTTGCTTAGTGTACTGGCGCTTCACCAGATGGGCTGGGTGAGGAAGCACGGGGGCAAGAGCTGTTGAACTCTTCAGAGGAAATACTCATCTGCCTAAGGCATTTCCTTTTCTTTTTTTTCCCCCCTAAAGTGTTGATACTGGAAGAGGTCCCAAGAATCAGGCTGTCTGTTTGATACCATGAGACGATTACTTTCACTATGTAATAGTCAACTTGGGGACAGAAAGAATCTTGACTTTATGTTGCTTTCTTGAATACCTACATGGTTCTAAGTACAAAAGGCATTTAATAAATACTTTTTGATCGTCGTGAAAACTAATAGTGATCAAAAGCCACCTTGTTTACCAGCTGGTCATAGACAGACGACTATGGGGTAGAAAGGAAATAATCCAGAATTATAAGAACGAATCATTTCAGGGCTGGTGTTTTAGAATCCAGGTCACTATATTTGCTGCTTACTGGCAAAATAATGGTCAGGAGAAGCAAGAATCTCCCCCAGATTTGTTCCTGCTATAATCTGCCAAAGGCAAATAAATCTGTCATATCTGTGTTGTAGATAGGAGCTATGCAGTAAGCTTTGAAAAGCTGAAATTGGTAAACTGTATGTGGAGTGACTTTTCTATTTTTATTTTTTAGTACCTGTAATTGAATCATATGAGAAGCCTATATCACAGAAAAAAATTAAAATAGAACCTGGGATCGAACCACAGAGGACAGATTATTATCCTGAAGAAATGTCACCCCCCTTAATGAACTCAGTGTCCCCCCCGCAAGCATTATTGCAAGAGTAAGTATATTTAGGCCTACCAAGCATTTGCATAGTAGCGTGCATCTTGGAACCTGGAACGGAAGCACAAGATTTCACACGTGTGATATGGTGTGGATGACCAGGAACGGCTTGTAGTCTGTGGCCGCCACTGGTCCGGTACCACTGGTCAAGATGGGAGAATCTCTCCAAAACCAATATGCTGTTACACTGACAACGTTATGACAAAATTTACATCAAGTTTTCATTGAATCAGTCATCCATGATTTTGCACCTTACCACATGAATTATTTTTGTTGTTTTTTTTTTCGTTCTTCCAGGCTATATATACTTAGTTTTTCCATGATGAGAATCCTTGTATAGATTAAACTTGGTGTTCTGTGGATCAAGTAAAGTTTTCATATGGATACACTTAGTCCTTACAGAGTGTATAGTGTCCTGTAGAATTGCTATCCAGTAGGAAGGCTGTGCGGTATTGGTCAGCATCCAAGCACCTGAATGGTCGTTTCTTGTACGTCTAACATGGTATAATGTGGTAGTGCCACACACAGGTTCAGCAGCCTCATTTATGGGATCCCACTGTAGATAACCTTGGCCTCCACCAGTGATTACACTGAAGGCTGGGTTTGTAGTTGCTAAGAAGATGGCCTTCAGGTCCAGCAAGGATCCCACCTCTGCTCTCTATCATATGTGTGATCTTGGACTAGTCACTTAATTTACTGCCCCCATTTCTGTTTTCATTATTGATTGTAGTTGTAATTGTCTTGTGTTACGGTGCTTCAACATTGGATTCAGCAGCCAGCTTCCGAGTACAAAGGCAACGATTACCCATCATCCTCCTGCATCATTTTCCTCCACTTGAATAAATGTTCTACCCACCTTTCTCCTTGATCTTCTCTACCCCTCCACCCTGCTCCCTCTCACAATTAACTCTACAGCAGAATGTGAATTCTCTGATTTTAGAATAACTTCAAATATATCCTAGTTGTATCCACATTCAGCTCGGGTAGGTACCTTCATAGTAGCTCATGGATTAATTGTCCACTGCACCCAATCATAGTCATTTTTGGTTTGGGTTGTCATATGCTCGTCAATAGATGAAGAGAATAACTCTTAGCCAACTGCATCAGCAGTAGGGAGAGAGTCTCTGATGGAATTATATTTTATTATTCCTCACAATTGCATAGTGCCCTCTTCCCTCAAAAAAAACCTTCCCAGATGTTTTCAAAGGAATTATTTCATTCCTCCACAACAAGCATGTGAGAGTCCGAGCAAAAGGCAAACGGATTACCTGAGACATGAGATAACTCACCAGTAATCACACTGCTAACAGTTGAGGGGCCCTGGGCTTGATCTCCTGCTTCCGAATCAGGGCTTTTCCTGTCATCTTGTCATATCCAATCTGTTGCATCTGCTCATGCACTCAAGTGAAAGGAAAAAAATGACTAGGCAAAATGGATACATCTTAAAGGTGGAATTAAATGTTGAGAGACTTTTTTTTATGTTGAGAGATGTTTCTGGCAAGGTAACTAGCAACGTGGCATGCACTTACCGTTGTTCCTGCACCGGTGATGAAAAAGATGCCAGAAAACTAAATAAAGCCAAGTGCCTCCATAGGGAGGGATCTGTTGACTGGACAAGTGTTATTCCAAAGCCTGGGTTATTGTGAATTGTGGTGTAAAACATTACAGAAGATTTGAAAGCAATATTCTGTGCTCTGAATGCTGCTCAAAAGAAAACACTTTTCTCTTGTTTTAAGTACTATTCTTTTGATGATCTCAAGCTCAGTGGCTTTTAATGATTAATGAGTAATATGCTTTTTTTAAAGCTGACCTAAGAATGCATTCTGCTTCTCAAAAAAATGCAACAGATGAGCCACAGCTGGGACATGTACTCTTTAAGTAATGTTCTCACAGGTGTGATTAAGTAACGTCTTGGAGTATGCCCAGTAGCAGCCCACGTAGGAAACCAGCTAGCCAGGAAAGAATCACTTGAAACTAGGCACCCAGTACCACTGCAGTGAGGCAGCCCCAATAATATTTGCCTTCCTTTCCAGAGGCAGACTTAAAAGTACAGGTTTGAAATCCATTTGCTTGATTGTGGTGTTACAGCTTTAGGATTATTTATAAAGGCACTCAAAGGTACATCAAATTCTTTTTGTTACAGCTTTACAAAAAGATTTCTTTGTTCTAAATACATAAAACTATATTTAGAACAAGAAGCATAAGGATCAGATTTCCCTATTGAGTTGTGTATGTGAATTATAGCAAACTTAAGAAGGGCTGACTCAGCTCACAACAGTGGACAGATACCTTATATGTATTAGCTCTCTAACTTCTTGGTTATAATAATCCCAAACCACCTCTTTGAAAATGGGAGTGGAGACCAAAAAGTGTGAGAGCCCAGGACTCTTAATCTAGCTTTGGCCTGAAGCAACATCAGTCTCTTCAGAGATGTGGCAGCTAACCGTGCTCAGAAGGTTTAAGGGACAGCTCAAGCAGAGATATCCTGGTTTGGGGACATCCTCAAAAAACTCATGAAATTAAACAACCGT
Organism: Colobus angolensis palliatus; assembly: GCF_000951035.1. Taxonomy (NCBI): domain Eukaryota; kingdom Metazoa; phylum Chordata; class Mammalia; order Primates; family Cercopithecidae; genus Colobus; species Colobus angolensis. Next base: position 4,687,896 of record NW_012116154.1, on the reverse strand, counting down.
GGGGTACAAAGTTACAAATAGAGTATTTTGAACCTCACAATATTCATGGCTACCATTTAGTAGCTTTATCTTGGGAACAGACATTGTTCAGAGATATAACCTTCTGAGATAACATTATCATCATCCCCGGTTTACAGAGAGGAAACTAAGACGCAGAGAGGGTGAGAGATTGGCCCAGGATCACAGAGACTGTCAGTGACAAAGCTGGGATTTGTAACTGGGGCCCACAGCCTTTCGGTGCAGCTTTATATGTAAAGTAAACAACTGGAAGGGGCAATCAGAATTACTGCACAGAAACCGTTTGATTCCCAACCCATAAAATCCAATAATTGGGAGAGATTTCTAAAGTTGTCTGAGAAAGATAGTCTCCCAGTATCCCAAAGATACATGAAAGTTTTATAGATAATAATTAAATTTCTACCCCAGCACTTTATTTCCTGAATTTCTTTTAATGGAGATGAAACATTTTCATTAGATGGCATTAAAGCTGAAAGTTAAAAATAAACTGAACTTTTTCTTTCTATTGAAGGATTTTAAATGAATAATTCAGCTTATAAAAACTCTGTGAACCTCTCACTTTGCTGTGTTCTCTACTATTTGTTTGCACATTTATGTATATTTATATATATAATTGAAGTTCTTGTTCTTGTCCCCCTCCTGTTTTATGTTCACTTTTCCATGTATCTAAACTTGGCCTATCCATCTCTGCCCCCCTTCCAGGTACTAGAGTAGGAAGGTGAGAGTCAAAACTGACAGTTTCCTTTGCTCATAATAAAGGATGAGAAGTAAATAAATAAATAAATAAATAAGCATAAGCAAGGTCACTTAAGAAACACATCTTTTGTTCATTTTCTAGTCACTTCTTAGCATGCCTGAAAAAGTTACTGGCAAGGGATGTGTATTCAAATATTTACCAAGACAAGTTTTATATCAAGAGACTCCCTTTTGATTTTTATGGATAAATTTTTTTTATTCTTTTTTTAAGCTCACGAGTTAGAGTGTTTACTCATCAAATTCTTTTTTTCCTGTTCACACATCTTTTTTCTCCTCAAACACACTTGTGCAAAATATTCCTGTATTATATGGAACATTTTAGGAGTTATAGATTTAAATATGAAAGAGAAAGAAGTCTTTCATTACAGTTAGAGGCCAACAACATACACTTGTGATATATCAAGTAATTAGTCATTAGGAAAGTGAATGAGCAGAGTAGAACATTATAATTACTTATATTAATCAGCAGAGAAAGCCTGAGGAACATAACAGACTTTTCCCAGCTCTTCCTCCATCTCCCTTTTCTCTCCACCACCTTCTTGCTGAAAAAAAGAAAGCTTAGATTATAAGATTTTTAACAGGATTTGGTTTCGAATCCACCCAGGGAAGGTGCAAACTCAGAAATGAGAGAAATCAGGAAGGTAGGGAGAATGTCAGGCGTCCCATGGGGGAGCCGGCACCACGTGAGCCAGCATCATGGGTGACCACAACACTGCATTGAAATTCTCCCTCATACAGGAATCACAGTGACAGTGGAGGCTTGAGTTTGTGAAGACAGCAATGCCAACTTTTTTGTTATTTGGAAGAGCCGGCATTTGAAAACTGCATGTGAATTGGCAGTCTCAAAGGGACTCCAATTAAATGCCAATTACATAAAGGTTAGAAACGTAGATATACCCTACAATGTGGTTTCCTGAGACTTAGGAGTTTGATCTTTTCCATTTTTCCCTAGCCAACAATAATGAAAATCAGAGCAGCCTGTGAAAAAATACAGTGTTCAGCATTGCCTAGAGCCACAAGATTCTATAAATAGGCAAAAGTTGACTGAGGGAAAGAGCCTCCCCAGCACTCGGCGCCTGCCTCTAGCATAGCACTTAACCCTTCTTACTGTCATTACTTATCTCCATGTCTGTCTCCCCCTAGAGTGTGAGCTCCTCGAGGGCAGGAACCCTGTTTTTATTCATCTTTGTGTCCCGGTGCCAAGCACAGTGCCTGGCTCATGGTAGGTGCTCACTAAATGTTTGTTGAATGAATATAGCAGTGCTTCTTGGGTTGATCAGCTAATTTCTTTCTGTTTATTTTGTCGGGATTTTTTGTTTGTTTGTTTTTGCCCAGTGTTGTTAATGCTTTTAGTAGACTGATGGAAAAGGAAGAGCGTGCTCTCAACACTTTGCCTGTAACCTTGGCTTTCACAGGAATCACCCTTCGGTCATCGTGCAGCCTGGGAAGAGACCTTTACCTGTGGAATCCCCGGATACTCAAAGGAAGCGGAGGATACACAGATGTGATTATGATGGATGCAACAAAGTGTACACTAAAAGCTCCCACTTGAAAGCACACAGAAGAACACACACAGGTATTAGAAACACTAGACCCACTTAATCTTTCTTCTTAAGAAGTATTAGAATGGAATGCAAAGGTTGTTACAATGAAAGGTTTTCAGGCATCTTAAAAGTTACCATAGTCATCTCCAGATGTGTCGTCTCCAGATTAGTTGTGCAGAATGAAGATGTTGCTAATGATTCACCTTGGTAATAAGTTAGAATAGATTCAAAGTAATCCCCAAAACAAGGCCGCTCACAATCACTTGCAGTTCTGTGCTTTCTAGCAAAGAAGGGAGAAAGGGTTGGAACCTTTGCCACTGGAACGGGGGAAGCGCTTTCACAGTCAAGGATGTGGCCTTCCTACGAGCTATTTCACATACATGCATTGTAAATTCATGAGAGCCAAGAACAGTCTTTGTGCAGCACAAATTAATGCAACAGTTTAACACAAACAACTCAAATAGAAGACTGTCCTTGAAGGAAAGAAAGGTGAAGAAATGTGGTTAATATTTGTCTTCTAAACTTGAGGAAGCTCTTATGCCATTGCCTACCATATTTGTTTTAGGATTTCTTCCATCTTGCCCAATACTGAATATAGAACATGAGCAGCCGGATCATACAAAAGTCATTACATAGCCAAGAAAAATGTGAACTTGATCTCAGTGCCAAATGTTTTGGTAGTAAAACATCTTAAGGAAATAATACAAAAATGTTTTAACAGCCAGGTGCAGTGGCATGCACCTGTGGTCCCAGCTCCTTGGGAGGTTGAGGCAGGAGGATTGTTCGAGTCCGGTCTGGGCAACATAGGGAGGCCTTGTCTCTAAAAAAAAATTAAAAATGAAATGTTTTAACAGCCTGATTGACTATTAGTAGTGGTGATGTATATACAGGCTCATCTCACCTCAAACTCTTTGATGTGAAATTCTAGTTTGACAGCAGTTTGCATCTGTGTACATTTTCCTTAGCAGTGTAGGTTGCTTTTCTGAGTCTTGCAAATCATTTTTACTCAGAAGATTTACAAAGAGGAATCTGAGGTTTGGAAGAGAAAAGGGAAGGAAAGTGGCAAAATGGAAGTGAAGTTTTTAAGTGAATCCTGGGAGGAGGCAGAGGAAGCTAACACCCACAGAGAGAGCTGAGGGTGATGGCCTTATATCTACAGCAACGCCCAAACAGCAGTGCAAATCGATGATTACTGAGGGCATTGTTGGGGCATTAGTGGGACCCAAGAGGTGGATATTACCAACTTCCAGCCTAAAATTAAAAAGACATTGAATATTTGGGTGACAGTTTAGATATAGGAAAAAATGCCTCTTTGTGTGTGTATTCTGTACCAGGAAGCAGATAGTAGAAATCCTAAATATCTCATTCAAATGCCAAGGAATAGTAATCCCTCAAGGCTTCTAGAGAACAAGGGGTGTTAAATGGGAGTTAATTTGTCACACTCATGACCCTTATGACTAATTTAAAATGTAAGATTTCCATAACAGCCTTTTTATTTGTGAGAGTCTCCCATCATCCTGGTCCTCCCTATCATTTTCTCACAAGGAGCTTCTGTTCCTCATATGTAAATTATCCTTATGCTACAGGAGGGGGTTGTGAAAACCTGGCTCAGGACAGATGGGGGAGAATTTGTGTATTTTAGTGCCCCTGAATTAGAGCATTATACTTAGGCATAATTGTTATTGACTAAACAAGAAAGTAAGATGTTAATCCCTAGCAGATATTTCAGTTGTTAGAGACTTCATATTTTTAGAAATCTATTGAAAAGTATAAGAAAATCCCACAAACTTTCAATTTGGAGTTCCCATTAAATGAATAACACTGCATATAATTAAGCCCCCAAGCAGGTTTAAGATTTGGGAGATATGCAAATACAGATCACCATGTATTCATTCACTATTTGGTAGTCCCTCAGAATGGGTTTCAGTGACTCTGTGTTTTAAGAACTCTTAAAATTCTCCTCCCTTTTTTTTTTTGGCAGAGAGCCAATGAAACATTAAGCTATTAGTTCATTTTGTTTCTTGCTTGTCCTGCAGTAGTTCATAGTGCACTGTGTTATTGAAGAACAAATATATGAACATATCTTGGAAATATTATTTGTCAAGCATTAGCTCAAAGATCTTTACTGCCTTTACAGGCAAAAATAGCTCTTTTCTTTTTCCTTTTGCAGGAGAAAAACCCTACAAATGTACATGGGAAGGATGCACATGGAAGTTTGCTCGGTCTGATGAACTAACAAGACATTTCCGAAAACATACTGGAATCAAACCTTTCCAGTGCCCGGACTGCGACCGCAGCTTCTCCCGTTCTGACCATCTTGCCCTCCATAGGAAACGCCACATGCTAGTCTGATCGCCTCTGTGTCCTGCCTCAGCGTGACTCCCCACTCACCTGGCTCTCTCTCTGTCCTGCCTCCCATTATCTAACACATTTTTTACATGTACATTTTAATTTGATTCAGCTGGTCTGAATCTCTGAATTTATATCATCCAAAACTTCCATATGGTCAGTAGTAGATGTTCTCTAATCCTCCCTCTCCTTACCACGGGTCAGACCTAAAGAATGTGAACACTTTTTTTTTTTTTTTTTTTTTCCTGGGGATGCTAAGCAAACCCTTCTTATAGATGCGTTTAATGTAATAAGAACAAGGGAACATGTAAACTAACATAACCAATTGTCAGTTCTCCATGTATTCCTCAAAAGAATGTCAGAGTAAATGTATTAGAAATACAGTATCCAGACTGCTAGTCCTTGCCAGAGACATTCTTACCTCTGCCCTGTGATATTTTATGCTTGACAGTGAAAACAAGGGTGGCCCCTTGCACCAGTTAGCTAGAAGTACAGCAAGATTTCAAGCTAGTGCAGTCACCTCTTCCATCATCCTTCACAAATCTTGTCAACCTGGATCTTAGACTTCATCTGAATCAAGTTCTTTGCCTCCTTTGTGCCTGCAGCTCATATGGAGGTCTTTGCCACCAATGGGAGATGAGCCCAAACTTTGGATCTAGGTGGGTGATGTGTAGTGGTTCAAGGGAAGAGTGCTGTGCTTTCATAGCATGGAGTCAGAGGAGAGGGCCATTGAGCAGTGGGGAGCAGAAGAGGCAATTCCTCCTGGGCTAGGGGTTGTCAGTGAGGTTTGAACATTTTGTTAGCTGTGTGCAGCATTCCCAGAGCTTCAGTCTCTTGTGCATTCTCAGCTTTGCAGAACCATGCTGCAAAGCCATATACCGATGGGGTTATCCATGCAACTATCTCCATTCCTACAATGTCCTTAATATGAGATCGTTAAACATTGATAGTAGGGACTCTGTGGAATATTTGCCCAGTAATGCTAAGAAATCTTTTGGGTAAGAGTATGGATGGTTCTTCTTTTACCCAATCTGCTTATAGCTTTTTTTGTAAACAGGGAAATGTTGAGTGGTACTTGTATTCCCTTATCAAATTAATCACATAGCTTTTATACAGAAACTCTTCTGTGTGAGCTGTAAGGTGCCAAATTTACTGTCACTTGTATTCATGACACATCCCATAAAGCATCTGCTAATGCTTTAAGAGATTGATTCAATTAAGACCTGAGTGACACTATTTGTAAATATAACTAGTTGTGAAGCACACATACCTTTATTTTGGGAATTTATGAAAAAATATAGAAAACCACAGATCAGGGATTCATATATGTAGCTCAAAAATTCCCAAAAGTTTACTGTTAGAGCTGGCAGTTTCCTATCACTATTTCAGTGTCAGAACAAACTGAAAATAATGGCTCGTGTTTATGTTGAAGATAAATAGCACCATTATTGGGGGAAGTTATTCAAAAGCAGGCTTTTGAGCACCATAGTCTAAATGCCAATAAAAATAATTCATACATAGAAATGTCATTGGTCCTAAATTTGAAGAAAGTGAGCAACAGTGGTCAAATGTGGGTGCATATAACCAAATTCCCCTTCATCAAGAATGGAGGAGAAGAGAGAAGAATGAAATCCTGAAGATTCATCCCAGCCACAACTCAGGATCCAACACAACTTTAACTGGGAGGAGTACATTGTTTGGTCATTTTTAAAACATCTGTGAATGAGTGATTCCGGAGGCCTGTGAATTGTGTGGGGAGCTTGCTTTGATGGCGCTATGTTAATAAAAGTTGTAGGGACTGCACCTAAGGCTAAGAGGTCCCACTCATCCGCCCTGTGAACCAGCTGTAAAGAAATGTAGTTGAGAAATGCAAAGAAATGTGTTATCTTGGCACTTGGGTTTGATTTTCCTTTATTTAAAGCACTGCAAAATTTCTTTAGGATATTAAAACATCCTAATTGGGCTTTTTTGTTTTGTTTTGTTTTTCAGCTAAAGGTAAAGAGAATTTTTTTTTTTAGCTACAGTTTTTCTTTTCTGCACCTATGACATAAATTGAGTGATAAAATGGCTCTTTGAGAAGTAGATATTGTCTGTATTGTAAAAGCTTAGTCATATTCATGGCAAAGTGTTCATTTCTTGAGATGGTTCTTTCACAACACACAAGAATCAAGATGGAACGCAAGGAAAACACTTTTGTTTTTGTTTTGACTGAGGTAACCAGTTTATGTGTGTTCCAATCCATAGAGAAGTGGGGAAAGGGTGAGAAAGGATCATATTGATCTGGGATCAGCTTGGAGCCTGAGTTCAGCCTCATGGGCATCTCATGGAATTGATGCATTTGCTGTGGCATATTTAAATTTTGTTCAAAAGATTTTAAGCAAGACCTTGCAAAGACTCTTACGTTACAGTTCAGCTTGCTTAGATTGTGTTAACAGTTCATTTAACAAAGATCCATTTTAACTGTGGAACAAAAGCAACCCAGAGCATCCATTCTCTATTCCCATGCTGGTCGATATGCTTTCATTACCAATTGGCCCTTACCAAACTTTTCTTATATATATATTTGTATTTTACTATGATAGTTGAGAAATTTAGCCTCTTAGTCATTTTTAGCTGTTATTGTGGAAGACCTCAAATACAAGATTAGAGGCCCTTGAACATGTTTTAATGGTGTGTGTCATATTACTACCAATGGCGATTTCAGTCGCAGTATTTTAAATTGATGAGAATGATTTGTAAACATGAAGTTGCTATTACGTAAATTCTGTTTGTTATAGAGTTTCTTCAATTGTTACCCAAGTGTCATCCTGGAGAAGTCAGAAGAATCAGAATCCATTGTATTTTAGAGTTATGTGAATCTATATCATAAATGGGCATTAACATTCTAAATTGCTTGGTTTGGAGACTGTGTTCGCAGCATAGCTATATTCAACTAGGGAGATGCTAAATACACAGAAGTTTCAAGAGCCTTGGAACAGAATTACAGGGGAACTATATATGTATATGTATATTTTATTAAACACCCATCTGCACTATCAGTATTGCACTAATGTGGAATTTGAAAGACTATTTTGCTGATACTGTATATCTGCGCATCATTCCTGATTAGATTGTTTTAAAGACAATCTGAAAGATCTAAGGTTTTAAAATAATTTGGTTTGAAAATATACAGTTGTCTTGAAGGAATTGCTGTCATACATGAAGTTGCTCCAAGCTGTCTTTATTCTCTTCTTGGTCAAGGTTAACAATTGCTAAATGATCACAAATTCACCTAAACAATACATTTACAAAGCCATCTTTACATGCATTAAACGAGGGCTACAACATTATTGTTTTACAAATACTAGCACTTTTTTTCTGTTATGTACTTAGTGTTAGAGGGTCAAAATAATCTTTCTGCTTAGCATCTCTTAAACCATACCTGCAAATATAGCAGGATTATTACATTTACAGTACTTTAATACTTGTATAAACTATGCAGAAATTTTTAATAAAGTGTAATATATTTTATAAGCTAATAAGACTGAATGGGTAAAGGTTTTTAGCATGCATTAGTATACTTGCAGATACTGAAACATTTTGGTAATCTTTCTTACTAAAGATGTGAATGTTTAATGTACCTTCTCTGTTTCTACTCTGTAGTCCAATGGGAATTCAGTAATGACATTTTGTCATGTCAAACTGTGAACATAAATTTGTACTGTACAGTCCTCATATACTATATACAGTATGCAATATATATTATATACTTGTTAATAAAACCATCAGAATATTAAATGTGATCATGTGATTACTTCATATGCAGTGATCACTAGAACAAAAGTTACAGAGCAATTTAAGAACCCTCGCTTAGAACTTTACTTACTCTGATGGGCAGTTATTGTTGATGGAGGGACAGAAAAATAGATCTAACTAACGGAATTAACTCAGCCCTCAAGCTGTGTCCCTGGTTTTCTGAAAATAGCCAACAGGAAGTCTTCTAGGCTGAAATCATAAAACTGCAGACAATCCAGCAAAAATCTACAAACTCACCTAGTTGATTCTTGAGATACTTTGTGTGTTTGTTGTTTATGACCCCCTGTCTGCTTCCAAAAAGAACTTGCAGTGTATTGTATTAAAAGACATATGTGTATAATACTTAAAACTTTTAGAGTAAAATATCAAGACTCTCATGTTGGGGAGTGGGGAACGAGGAACAGAACAGTAATACATTAAAGTAAATAATTCTGGATAAAAGTATTATTTTTCAAGCCTTTAGTAACCATGTCCATGGACACTGCATTCTCCAACATCACATGAAGAAGAAGTAGTTTCCAATAGGGGTTTCGAGTTGAGTTTTTGTTTTGTTTTGGTTTGGGTTTGGTTTTGGTTTGGGGGTTTTTTTTGAGACAATCTTGCTGTGTTGCTCAGGCTAGAGCGCAATGTTGCAATCTCACTGCAACCTCCACCACTTGGGTTCGAGCAATTCTCTTGCCTCAGCCTTTCAAGTAGCTGGGACTACAGGTACACGCCACTGTGCCCAGCTAATTTTTGTAATTTTAATAGAGAGAGGATTTCACCATGTTGGCCAGCCTGGTCTCAAACTCCTGATCTCAAGTGATCCACCCACCTTGGCCTCAGAAAGTGCTGGTATTACAGGCATGAGCCACTGCACCCAGCCAAGGATTTAGAGTTCTTTTGTTTAAGGCAAATGTAATTACCTCTCCTCTTCCGTCTGCATCCCTGCAATGTAATTGAAACTGAGGCTAGCTTGTTAGACTTCAGCAGTTGTCCTCCAGCCTGGATTTCATTTTAGCAAAACACAAGGTAATGTCTGGCCAGCACTTCCCACATGACTTAGTTTCACAGGTTGGAGATGGAAGAGGTTTGGGAGAAGGCTAAGTTCAGCCTTTGGGGCACTCTCCAGCCTTCTCTGGGGAGAGCTTCTCTGCTTTTACACCAAGGTAGTTAACTGCAAGATCAAAAGCAAGTGTATGTGACTATAAATCCTAATGGAATACTGGCTTGAATTAGTTCAGTTGACTGGCTGTAATCCTTCCACTACATTTCTTTTTCTTTGTCTTTTTTTTTTTGAGAGAGAGTCTTGCTCTGTTGCCCAGACCAGGGTGCAATGGCACATTCTTGGCTCACTGCAACCTCCGCCTCCCAGTTTCAAGCGAGCCTCCTGCCTCATACCCTTTAGTTGTTGGAATTACAGGCACACGCCACCATGCCCAGCTAATTTTGTGTTTTTAGTAGAGACAGGGTTTAGTGGAGACGGGGTTTCGCCATGTTAGCCAGGTGATCCACCCGCCTCAGCCTCCCAAAGTGCTGAGATTATAGGTGTGAGCCACCGCGCCCAACCAATCCTTTCATTATATTGCTTATGCATGACTTGACACTTGCTGAGTTCAAAATAAGATCCATCCATGGCCGGGCGCGGTGACTCGCGCCTGTAATCCCAGCACTTTGGGAGGCCGAGACGGGCGGATCACGAGGTCAGAAGATCGAGACCATCCTGGCTAACACAGTGAAAACCCGTCTCTACTGAAAATACAAAACATTAGCATGGTGGCGGGCGCCTGTAGTCCCAGCTACTCGGGAGGCGGAGGCAAGAGAACGCCTGAACCCAGAAGGCGGAGCTTGCAGTGAGCCGAGATCGCGCCACTGCACTCCAGCCTGGGCGACAGAGCGAGACTCCGTCTCAAAAATAAAATAAAATAAAATAAAATCCATCCTTCTAGGAAGAATTTTTACAAGCTGGATTCTGCCCAGGTAAATGATCGGGATAGTAACAAATGTGGATTCTATAAGAAACTAAATTCTTTGGGGGAATGGCTGAACAAAGTTAAGATGTTCCAAACAAAAAAAGACAATACATAACCACTGCCTATTACAGTCAGCCCTCTGTATCCATGGGTTCCGCATTTGCAGATTCAACTCAGGGCAAATAGAAAATACTCAGGAAACATAAAAAACAACACTACAATAATAATGCAAATAATAAGAACACAGTATAATAGCTATTTACATTGCATTTACATTGTATTAGATATAAGCAATCCAGAGAGAATTTAAAACATATAGGAAGATGTGCATCAGTTGTGCAAATACTATGCCATTTTATGTAAGGGACTTTAGCATTTGAGGATTTTGGTATCCCTGGGGGTCCATGCGTACTGACGGATGACTGTATTTTAAATGCTATCCGGTTAAGAAAGCAGGATTAGGAGGCTTGCTGGGGGCCAAGTTATCAATTCTAATCTGAAAGAGAAGAAATGGCTATGTTCAGGGAAGGATGGTGCTAAAAGATAAACTTGGGCACATTAAAATCTTAAAAGAGTTTATTTGAGCAGACAGCAATTCATGAATCTGGCAGCACCAGTTGCAAACAGTTGCCTGATTCAAAGAGACTGAATAAGCTGTTCTCAGAAGCAAAACAAATTATTGGATGGTTGAAGTTGAAAGTTGTAGTTAGAGGTTAGTTGGCAGTTTCTGATTGGTTAAGATTGTTTCCGTAGGCTATGATCATTCACTCTGATTTGGGTTTTTGTTTGCTTACACAGGAACCCAAGGCATGGGAGCTGTCTCAGCCTAATGATCTCCCAATTCAATTATCAAAACAATGGATTGAGATGGTAGTAAATACATATACACATAGATGTAAAAGTTAAACTACTAGAGACCTGACTTGCCAGTGCGTGCACATAAAACTCAACAATGAATTGTTCTTCAAGTGTACATTCATTTTAAGAATGTAAACGGAACCTGTTACCATTTCCTATTGTCTGAGCAGATCATAGTAACAATAGTTAGTAATAGTGCAGTATTTAGGGAGAGTGACTCTGAAATTAGAATAACATGTGCTATAAATTAGAATTATTTTTAAACTTATGGGGAAGTGGGAGGCTGAGTCTCACCAAGTCCAGATATGCTTATTGGTTTGAGAGCTTCTGCTCATTATATCCCTGGTTTTGCATTCCCTACAGGCACCCTGAGTGGTGGGGTTAATAGAAAACGGAAGTTGGATCTTCAGCTCCTGGATCATGGCTATTTCACACTGCATACACTTAATGCATTCAGTGTTTCTTCCTTTTCTCATGATTCAGGAACTCCATCAGTCTATAGACTTGGTGTCTAAAGAACTCAGAGAGGTGGCTCTTGGGGACTTTCAAGCCTTGCTGATCTGCTCCAGAAGAGATATCACCTCCTGCTGCAAAGTACAAGAGCTTGCCTGTCAGTTACACACTTACAAAGCTATGTTCATGCGATCCCTCAACTAAAATAATATCCTGCCCACACATTCACCACCAGAATGAGATCCCTCATGGCTGAGCTGAGACTTGCTCGTCTTTGTGAAGACATTGTTAGATGGCAGTTTGTTTCTGAACCAAGCTAGAGTCCACTAGTCCAGTGCAATAAGGCCAGACATCCACACCAAGGTTTTGCAGCAGGAGAAAGGAGGGCATTTATTTGCAGGGTGCCAAGCAAGGAGAATTGGGCAGCTCATGCTTAAAACCCAACCTCCCCCGTGATTTTTAATTAAGCAAGGGTTTTTAAAAGCAAAGGTAAATTTCAGGAAAGCAAAAGTTATAAGCAAAATCATAAATGTATCCATGGAGTTTATACATTGGTTTGGCCTAAAAAGATGGGATATCTTGAAGCGGGGCTGTATAGGTCATAGGGAGATTCAAAGATTTTCTGATTTGCAATTGATTAAGGAAGGGAAGATTTATCTGAAGACTTGGAGTCAGCAGAAATGAATATTAGGTCTGGCCCATGGGCGTTACTTCCTCCAGGATCCTCAGGAAGAACTGTAGAACAAAGAGCTGTGGTCAGAGCTCAGTCCTTAGTACTCCCTTATCTGAGATCTACATGCCAGCAGATGGCATTTTCCATTTGGTGGAGTTCTGGATTTCTGAAAAGTAACTGAGGGACACGAGTTAAAATGTTATCTTTAGTTTCTACAGGGAACCAAACATCTTGTAACTCTAACTTCCTTGGCTATTGTTTAATGCTACTATTACCTTCTTGCTTATCAACTTGCTCATGTACTTCTCATGGCTAGCTAGGTGCCTGGAAATCCCCTTAAAGGAACCCAAGAATTTCTTTTATTTCCATTCTTGAGGGTCCAACAGGCCCCTGAGGGAAGCTGGTACTCCATCTCAGTTTATGGAATAGGCGAGCCTGAGTTCTGCTCCTACCTCTCGCCCTAACCTCTCTCTCACCCCTTCACAGTCAGCTAATCACTTCTGAGGCCACTTCTGGGTCTTTTCGCTCCTGTCCATTGCTATTGAGCTCCTGTGTTTCTCACTGGGGCTAACACAAAAGTGTCTTTAGTCTCTCACTTCAATCATTCTCCTCCACCAGCCACCAAAGCCATCTTTCCCAAACTAAGAGCTGACCATGTTATGCACGTCTGCTTAGAATCCTTCCATGGTCCTCACTGTACTGAAGCTGGTTCTTCTTAATTCAGCCCTACCCCATTTAAAGCCTCATCATTCATCGTTAAACTTTTGTTTTCATTTTCCTGTTTTCTTTCTAAGAACCTTCGAACACTTCCCATACTCAGTGAGTTTGATGGGTGCACAAGGCATTCAGGGAGATACCAAACTCTTACTCATTTGTCAAAATCCCACTCAAAAGTTACCTATTCTTTGAGTTTTCTTTGAATGAACTTCACTCACCCTCTCTGTAGAGATAATCTCTCCCTACTTCTTCTTCTTCTTCTTTTTTTTTTTTTTTTTGAGATGGAGTCTTGCTCTGTCACCCAGGCTGGAGTGTAGTGCCATGATCTCGGCTCACTGCAACCTCCACCTCCCAGGTTCAAGCGATTCTCCTGCCTCAGCCTCCTGAGTAACTGGGATTACAGGTGCACCCCCCCATGCCCGGCTATTTTTTTTTTTTTTTTTGTATTTTTAGTAGAAACAGGATTTCACCATGTTGGTCAGGCTGGTCTCAAACTCCTGACCTCATGATCCGCCCGCCTCATCCTCCCAAAGTGCTGGGATTACAGGCGTGAGCCACCACACCCGGCCCTCTCTCCCTACTTCTTTCTGCAGCCACATAATCCTTGAGTTTCCCTCAATTTTCAGCACTTATCACCCTGCGTGGTCAGTCCATCCAGCTGTCTCCTTCCCTCCCTAGATCTCAGATCACCCTAACATGATTCTCTTCTGGGTGTCCAGTGTCCAATCCCCAGCACCAGGCACAAAGCATGCCTGGGTGTGGTTGGAAAGTGTGCTAGGGAAGGTGTGTTGAATGAGCAAATGGGCACTAATAGCTAACACTAAGTGAACACTTACTAGATACCTTGCACTATTCTAAGCAATTTGCAGGCATTAATTAGTTTAATTCTCAACACTGTAAAGCATGTAACTATTATCATTTTCTTTCTACAGATGGAAACTGGGGCACAGACAGATTAAGTAATTTACCCAAGGTCACAAAGATAAGAAGCAGAAGAACCAGCTTCAAATTCAGGCCACCTATACCCAAAGCCTGCTGTCTTAACCATTATATGGGTCTCTGGCCTGGGTGGCCCTCGGGCCATTTCATGCTTCCTCTCAAAATTCAAACCAGGTGTGCCATGGGTGGAATTTTTTTTCATACTTTTACCATACTGAGTCATCTGCTGGGTTACCCTCTCCCTCCCTCCCAGGCCCCATTCATCCACCCCTTCACTAGAAAAATACTGCTAATTCTTCAGTACTTGCAAAGCCAGAAATCCCCAATGGGTAAAGGAAGGGGGAAATTTACTGGTTTCTATAAATAAGAGGTTTGAGATATAGAAATACATTTATATGTATATATACATATATGTATGGAATTACACCTGTAATCCCAGCACTTTGGGAGGCTAAGGCAGGTGGATTGCTTGGGTCTAGAAGTTCAAGACCAGCCTGAGCAACATGGTGAAACCCTGTCTCTACAAAATATACAAAAATTATCTGGGCATCTCATACATATATACGTATATATACACACATATATACTTATATGTACATGAATATATATCTACATATGTATATGTGTATATGTATATGTGTGTGTGTGTGTGTGTGTATATATATATATATATATATATATATTTTGGAGACACCATCTCACTCTGTTGCCCAGGCTGGGGGGCAGTGGTGTCATCTCAGCTCACTGCAACCTCTGCCTCCTGGGCTCAAACGATCTTCCCACCTTAGCCTCCTGAGTAGCTAGGACTACAGCCATGTGCCACCATGCCCAGCTAATTTTTGTATATTTTGTAGAGATGGGGTTTCTCCATGTTGCTCAGGCTGGCCTCGAACTTCTTCTGGACTCAAGCAATCCACCTGCCTTGGCCTCCCAAAGTGCTGGGATTACAGGTGTGAGCCACTGTGCCTGGCCTCGATTTATTTTTTTTTTTAATGTCAGGTGAATTGTATCATTTAGATAAAAATCATTCTTTTTAATGTACATTCAGTCATATCATTATAATGAAGACATAGAACAATTCCATCCCTCCTTAAAATTCCCTCGGCCTCCTTTATATTCACCCCGTCCTCCAGGCCTATTTTATTTCCCTGTACTTTCACCTCTTACATATGTGTGTCACCTTTTTGAGTCTGGTGTCTATTGTTTCACATTACGTATTTGAGAGTCAACTATGTGGTTACATGTATCAGTAACTTGTTCCTTTTAATTATTGAATAAGGATATACAACAATATGCTTATACATTTACCAGTGAAAGAATATCTGGATTATCTTCAATTTGAGGCAATTATGAATAAAGCCACCATAAACATTCATGTACAGGTATTATTAACCTTTTTGTTCAATTTTTGGGTTTTGTGTTCCTTGCTCTTGGGTAAATACTTAAGAGTGGGATTGCGAGATTGTGTGCTAAGTAAAGATTTAGCTCTTTAACAAATTGCCCTGCTCTTTTCCAGAGCAGCTATGCCATTTTGCATTTCCACCAGCAATGTATGAGAGTTCCAAGCTATTCTACAACCTCACCCACACTTGGTATTGTCAAGTGCTTTGTTTTGTTTTATCCAACCAAATAGGTGGGGCAGTATCTCATTGTGGTTTTAATTTGCATTTCCTTCATGACTTATGATGAGCATCTTTTCATGTGCTTATTTGCCAGCCTTATATCTTCTTCAGTGGAGAATCTCTTAAAATCTTTTGCACATTTTGTATTGGGTTGTTTGTTTTCTTATTATTACATTCTGAGAAGTCTCTGTACATTCTAGATATGCATCATGTTTTGCTAATATTTTCTCCCAGTCTGTGGTTTGTCTTTTCATTTTCTTAACAGTGGTTTTTCAATAGAAGACATTTTTAATTTTGATAAAGTTTAATTTATCAATTTTTTCTTTTATGAATCATAATTTTTGTGTTCTATCTAAGAAATCTTTCCCTAACCCAAGGCTACATACATTTTCTCCTCTTTTCTCCTTCTAGATTCCTTATGGTTTTAGGCTTTACACGTACATCTATGATCTATTTGGGCTTAATCTTTGCCCATAGATATAATTTATGAGTTAAGGTTCATATATATGTCCAATTGTCCCATCACCATTTATTGAAAAGACTATGCTTTCTCCATTAAACTGATTTTGCATATTTGTCAAAAAATCAACTAACCATATATGTGTGGGTCCGTTTCTGGGTTCTCTGTTGTGTTTCATTAATCTATGTGTCTATCTTTTCACCAAGACCATACTATTTTAATTACAGTAGCTTTACAACAAGTCTTCAAATTCGTATGAATTTGCTAACTTTGTTATTCTTTTTAAAAATTATTTTGGTTGTTCTAGCACCTTTGGGCTTCCATTTAAATTTAAGGACCAGTTTATCAGTCTTTCAAAACAAAAGCCTGCTGGGATTTTGCTTGGGATTACACTGAATTTATAGAACAAATGAATTTTTCAATGTAAAAACATGCTCTATTACTCCATTTATTTGAGTCTTCTTTGATTTCTTTCATCAGTGTTTTATAGGTTTTGTATACAGGTTATGGACATATTTAATCAGATTTATACTTAAGGTTTCTGTTGTTGTTCTGTGCAAGGGATTGGATTTAGCAGTCATAGAGGGACAGATGATAAGTCCTGGCTTTGAATGAGATGGAGAGTTAAAACTGAGACCTTCTACGTAAATAGTTGAACATAAGCAAACACAAAACACTTCTGGAAGAACATACTTAACCCATGACACAGACAGTTTTCACAGAGAAAGCTCTACTTTGATTTAAGTTCACAAGCCAAGCTAACAAAACTCATAAAGAAACATACATTATAAGCAAGAGCACAGATGCTGCAAAGACCACAACAAAGAAATTCCTATGGTAGAACTGTCAGAACACTATATTTAAAGACATGGTAGGATTAATCAAAGCCCTAAGAAAATGGGTAAATGGAAAAGGGTTCCAGCCACAATATTAATGAATGGATTCATTCCACACTATTCCTTCTGCTAATTGCCTCCCAAAGTGCTGAGATTCTGGGATGAGCCACTGCACCTGGCTGACTATATAACAGTTAGATGAAAGAGGTCTAGCCTACAGAGCCATTCCCTTCCTGGTCTTTTGGGCAATGGGTGAGGGGGGTGCTGCACTTCTTATGGTGTTTACCTGGAGTATAACAGTGGTTTGTTTTCTTTTGTTTTGTTTTTTAGACGGAGTCTCACCCTGTCACCCAGGCTGGAGGGCAGTGGCGCGATCTCGGCTCACAGCAACTTCCGCCTCCAGGGTTCAAGCGATTCTTCTGCCTCAGTCTCCCAAGTAGCTGGGACTACAGGCACCCGCCACGATGCCCAGCTAATTTTTGTAGTTTTAGTAGAGACGGAGTTTCACCATATTGGCCAGGCTGGCCTTGAACTCCTGACCTAGTGATCCACTCACCTCGGCCTCCCAAAGTACTGGGATTACAGGCGTGAGCCACCGTGCCCACCTCTGAGCTAGGTATTATTATTCCTGTTTTACAGATGACACTGAAGCTCAGAGAAGCCAGGTAACTTACCCAAGATGTGTTTTAAAAAAAAAAAAATTTTTAAATTAGAGATGAAGGGTCTTGCTATGTTGCCCAGGCTGGTCTCAAACTTCTGGGCTTAAGCGATCCACCTGCCTTGGCCTCCCAAAGTGCTGGGATTACTGCACATAAGCCACCGCATTGGCTTTCAATTGTAGAGTGAGGGAGAGGATTATAGAGAGCAGGGAGCAGAAGGAAAAGATATTTTAAAACCACGTCTGAAGTCCCTGGCTCTTCTCTGGGTAGCCCAAGCATCAAACTGACCAGAATGAACACCGAAGAAGCTTTGAGAATTGAACTACAGCGTGGAATATCACCATGTTTCAAACTGGCCTCTGTGCACAGTGTGGCTGACCAGAATTGTACTACAAAGCTTCAAAAATTAAGTTAACATTCAAACCACAGCCCACAAAAGTGGGCCAGGATGTGTGCTCTAAATCTAAATGGGTGGATGGCCAGCTAAAATAGAAGATTTAAACAGGAACCAGAGTCTCATAACAGTACACACAGAGTTTCTAAGACATAATCCAAAATTACTCAGCATAGCGAGAACCAGGAAAATCTTACCTTGCATGAGAAAAGAAATCAGCAGACACTACCACTCAAAGGACGGAAACACTGGAATTATCTGAAAAGGGTTTTTAAAGTAACTATTATAAAAATTCTCCTAAAAGCAATTGTGAACACTCCTGGAACAAATGGAAAATTAGAAAATCTGAGCAAGAAATACAAGACGCAAAAAAGAATCAAAAGGAGATTTTAGAACCAAAAAGTATAATATTCAAAATAAAAAACCCACTGGATGGGCTTAATAACAGAATGGAGGTTACAGAGGAAAGAGTATTATAAAGATAGATCAATGCAAATTATCCAATCTGAACAACAGAGAGAAAAACAGACTGAAAAAAATATGAACACAGGCTAGGTACCTGTAGCACAATAACAAAAGATCTAACATTCGAAATTCCAAAGGGAGAGAAGAAAGTGCAGGGCTAAAAAAATTTTGAAGAAATCATGCGTGAAAATTCCCCACATTTGTTGAAAGATCAAAAAAACTACAGATTCAAGGTCAGCAAACCCCCAAAAGATTAAACTCAAAGAAACCTCTAACCAGATATATCATAATCAAGTTGTTCAAAACTAGACAAATAAAAAAAAATGAGGGGTCAGACATAACCTGCATGAAGCATGGTATTAAATTTTTACATCGACAACTAGATATATACTAAATACTAGAACTGTAAGTGGTTTTATTTGTATCAAAACATTTAATATTTTATTTTTGCCAAAAATTAAATAAAACTTCTTAGCTTCTCCCTCTGCCCAATCCTGTTCCCCTCACTTTCATGCAAGACTTCTTTATTGCAGATGTTTTTTCCCCTTTTAAACCACCTGCATGCAAATCTCTGTTTCAGAATGTATTTCCAGGGAACCTGACCTAAACATGTGCCCACTGGCACAGAGGCAGAAAGAAACAGCCCCCTGTCTCCTCTCAGATGTCGGTATAGTGAGACAAGCAAATGGTGAGCTTGCTGATAGATATTATTATTAAATGTACAAATGTGTAAATAAATTTATAATTTATTTTAAATAGCTTTGATTTCAAATTGTAGATATTTAAATACATAATGGTGTTTTTCCCTTGTATTCTTGCCCCAGGTCCCACAAATATTTAGAGTAAGTCTGCCCTTCCTTCTTGATCTCTATTATATTTTCTAGTTTCTCGTATAGAGGAACATTATTGGTTTTATAATATCATCTTGTATCTCGCAAACAGGCTGAGCTGTCTAATTAATTCCATTATTTTGCCTGATGATGCTATTGGTTTGCTGTTACTGTTTTTAACACCTGTAATAACTCCAGTAATAACTATTTAATTTTCCCCCAACGCCCCCAATCTTCATATCTTTTATGCTTTTCTCATTTCTTATAGTATCTGCTAAATTATGCAGCACCATGTTAAGCATTAGTAGCGACCATCTGGCATCCTTGTCTTATAGTGGTCTTCATGGAAGTGTGTCTAAAATGGCTCCAAGAAGCATGATTTCTGTTATATGATTTTTGTCATATAACCTCTACTTGGGTAAAACTGGCTCCTTTCCTTTTCTAGTTTTCTGAGTGTTTTCATGTAAATAGGTACTGAACTTTAACAAATGCTCTTTCTACATCTATTTAGATACATTTAGGATTTTTCTCCTTTAGACCATTAATATGATAAATGACAGTGATAGATTTTTTTAATGTAGAACCATCCTTGCATTTCCTGTATAAAGCTTGCTTGTACACAGAATATATAAATACATAGTTTTAATAAAATGTAAAATTTGGCTAGTTGACGTTTTATTTAGGATTTTATATCCATGGGAATAACTGAAATGAGCTTGTAATTACCTGATCAAGATTTCATTAACTTCATAAACTGTGTGCAAACGAAAGAAGACCAACCAGATGAGAACAGACAAAGGCAATTAATTCAGAGCTTGCTAGTAAGGGAGTCGGCCACCAGCATTTGCATTTTGACAGAGATTCAAAGGCAGGGAAAAGAGGGAGAAAGCTTCAGAGCAGAAAAAGGGAAGGCTATAGGTAAGCCGTTGTTGGAGGCTGTTAGCCTGGGGAAGCAGGTTAACTCGAAGCAGGGTATCCTATGTGATTGGTTAGGGTGCATATTTAGCTTTATCTGGTTGGTCCTAGGTGGAAAGCAGGAATAAAAATCAGGGATGTTGGCTGGGCGCAGTGGTTCACACCTGTAATCCCAACACTTTGGGAGGCCAAAGCGGGCAGATCACCTGAGGTCAGTTCAAGACCAGCCTGGCCAACATGGTGAAACCCCATTTCTACAAAAATACAAAAATTAGCCAGGCATGATGGTGGGTCCCTGTAATCCCAGCTACTTGGGAGGCTGAAGCAGGAGAATCGCTTGAACCTGGGAGGCGTAGGTTCCAGTGAGCCAAGATCGTGCCATTGCACTCCAGCCTGGGCAACAGAGCGAGACTCTATCTCAAAAAAAAAAAAAAAAAAAAAAAAATTAGGGATGCTGTCAATTATTAATCAAGTCCTGGCTATTTTGGACTGATTGTTACAGGGGTTATTGTTTGCTTCCTAGACTGTTTGCTAGAGATAGTGGTCTGACTTCCTCCAAGTCTAATTTGTAGATTGCAGGCTGGTTTTCTAGGTTGGTTACAATAGGTAACAGGTTAGCTTCCTAGACTAGTTGCTGCAGATTGTGGTGCAGAATTCTGTTTTCATACATACCTTGGCCATTGTCTGTTTATAGAAACCGTTTCAACTGAGTTGGACAACTTTCACTCTTTTAGTTTTCTGAAACATCTTATAAAAGGCAGATATTCTTCCTTGAAACTTTGCTAAGATTTCTCTGAAAAACTGCCTGGGCCAAATTCTGGGGAGAGGGGGTTCTTGCTTACCCTTTGAGGTTTTTAAAATAATCTTTACTCTATTGAAATATTCTATTTATTCTTCCTCCAATTGTTGCCCTTTATATTTTTCCAGAAATGTATCTGGTTCATCTAAGTTATATTTATTAGAAAACAGTCATAATAGCATTTTACAATTCTTTTAATCTCTAGGTCTATAACTGTTTTCCTCTTTATTACATATTTTGTGTGTTTGTGTCTTCCTTCTTTTCTTGATCAGTTTTGCCAGAAGTCTATCTTCCTAATTTTTTTCAAGCAGCCAAATATGTTTTTTTAATTAATATCCTGAAGTGCTTTGTGTTAGTTTGTTGGTATCTATTCCATTAAATTCTATTTTCTTCCTTCTTGTTTGAGTTTGCATTGTTGTTATATATTTTAATTTGTGGAGATAATTCCTAACTCATTTGTTCTCAATCTTCCTTGGCTTTTTATTTATTTATTTTTCAAACAATACGCGGTTCATGAGGTTTTTTTAAGAAATGTATGTAAATTTACTGTATGAATCTGTTCTCACACTGCTAATAAGGACATACCTGAGACTAGGTAATTTATAAAGAAAAAGAGGTTTAATGGACTCACAGTTTCACATGGCTGGGGAGGCTTTACCATGGCAGAAGACGAATGAGGAGTAAAGTCAAGTATTACATGGAAGCGGGCAAGTGAGCTGGTGCAGGGGAACTCCCGTGTATAAAACCATCAGATCTCATGAGACTCATTCACTATCATGAGAACAGTATGGGGGAAACCGCCCCTATGATTCAATTATCTCCACCCGGCCCTGCTCTTGACATGTGGGGATTATGACAATTCAAGGTGAGATTTGGGTGGGGACACAGAGCCAAACCATATCAAGTTATAAATGTCTTTCTAAGCTCTGCTTTAATTTGGCGCCCTGAATTTTGTCGCTCGTGCAGGCAGAACAGTCACACAGAGTGAACCATTTTGCTCACTGCGTAGGTGTGGATGAACCGGTGAGAAGAGCTCTCTGTAGAAAGGAAGAACTGCTTTTTCTTTGTAGAAAAGGACCTCTAGCTCTCTCCTTCTAGGCCCTCAGGATTGTGACTGTCCAAATCAGGTGCCTCTGTCTGATTCAAATAGAGATGTCTTATAGGATAGTGAGAATCCTGAGGTGGGGCTGTTGCTCAGCCCTAAGCATTTTATTTGTCTTATGATTTTGTTAACCCAGGAGTTACTTAGTAGCATTTTATCCAGTTTCCATGTGTCTGGGATTTTGTTTGAGTAATATACTAGAGTAGATGGGGGCAAATAGACCAACAGGACTGAGGAGACAACTGAGAAATACTGTGCACCCTCGCACCTCTGGGCTCTTGAGATGTAAGACAGGCGGTGCCAAACATTAATGGAGGAAAACAGAAGAGCTTTAGGAAATGATGTGAAAAGAATTGAATCACTATTTAGGGAAAAACAAAACTGGATTTGCTGCTTTATCTCCTATGCAAAGATGAATGTCTGGTGGAAAAGAAAGAAACTGAAACCTACCTGAAGAAAATGTAGGCATTCATCATTGTGAGCTCCAAGTTGGGGGAGAGATCCACAAGGCTGAAAATGTATAAACCACATAGCAAAATGTTGATAGGTCTGACTATATCAAAATTAATTTATTTCAGCAGAAAAAGTTAGCAGGAGCTAACAGAGTAGGAGATGTTTCCAATATCTATCCAAGGACTGTCCTAAGAACACAAGTAAATCAACATCAATGACCTCAAAAACAACACTGAGTAAGAAAACTAGAAAAAAATACAATAGTTTCCCCTATCCACAGTTTCATGCTTTCCACAATTCCAGTTACCATGGCCCAAAAATATTCCATGGAAAATTCCAGAAATAAGCAATTCGTAAGTTTTACATTGCATGCCATGTTGAGCAGCATGATGAAACCTCATACCACCCTGCTATGTCCCACCTGGGACATGAATCATCCCTTTTTTCAGCCTATCTATGCTGTCTACACTACCCAACCATTATTCATTTAGTAGCCCTCTAGGCTATCAGATCAAAAAAAAAAAAAAAAACCATAAAAACAAACAAGCAAACAGCATAGTATATATAGGGTTTGGTACTATCTGAGGTTTCAGGAATTCATGGGAGGTCTTGGAACATATCCCCCAGAGACAATAGGAGACTATTGTATTAATATCAAACATCACTCATATAAATTAGAAACACATATATGTACAAAGCTACATGTTTTACAAGAACACAGGCGTATTTAAGGTCACAGCTTAAACCCAGTAAAGCTAGTGTGCATGGGGATAGGAAAAAGGGAATAGAGACTAAGAAAGAAGGGATAAAAGAAAATAAGAGTGACTCACACCTCAGCTCAGAGAGTAAGGTCATCATTAGTCTATCCATGACTAACTCAGTTCTCAGCAGAAAAAACAGTTTAGACCAGAAAACATTTGTAAAATATCTATCTAGTACCATCACGTGCTAGTGATATAGTTATGTTAGTTGCTTTTCTACACTACTGTGAAAATCCATGCCACATTGTGCAACCCAGCCTAGATCTGTTTTTTGTTTTGTTTTGTTTTGTTTTTTGAGACGGAGTCTCACTCTGTCGCCCAGGCTGGAGTGCAGTGGCGCGATCTCTGCTCACTGCAAACTCCACCTCCCAGGTTCACGCCATTCTCCTGCCTCAGCCTCCTGAGTAGCTGGGACTACAGGCGCCCACCACCACGCCCGGCTAATTTTTTGTATATTTAGTAGAGACAGGGCTTCACCGTGTCAGCCAAGATGGTCTCGATCTCCTGACTTCATGATCTGCCCACCTCGGCCTCCCAAAGTGCTGGGATTACAGGCATGAGCCACCGCACCCGGCTATCTGTTGTAGTTTTTTAATAAGCAAAAGCGTTCAACCTTACCAGTCAGAACTTCCTTGTTATTAAAAATAAAATGGTAGACCAAAATGCTGAATTGAGTATTTGAAATGAGACAGGCGTCATCTGGCTAATTTCTTTTAAAGACTTCTCTCCCCTAATAAAGAATGGAGTGAACAATTGGTTGTATTTGAGCTTTTAATTAGACCCAATATAATATGCTTACAAGCATTTTGCCTGCCAGGCATCACAAAAATCACTCTGCTGATTTTACAAGAATTTAATACACGGGAACACAAGTTGGCCGGGATTCAATAAGAGATTATCTTGCTAAGTGAGAATAATGAAAAAAGCAAGGAGAAACACAACTTTATTGGAAGGGGTGGGAGGAAAGGAAAGGCAGGAAGTCACTCTGGAAATGAGTTTCAGAAGTACAGAGTTATTTACTCAGGGACAGGTCCTGGTTTTGTGGGGCCTGACACCTACCTACTTGGTGGAGGCAGGTGAGGGGAGTAAAATATTTAAGAAAAGATATTAAAATATTAATATGAAACCAGTTGTGATTATATTTATATCAAATGAGAAAAAAGTCTCAATAAACTACAAATTTTAAAAGATGATAGATATGTTAAACGTAACAAATCTAGACAAATCTCATAATGTTTCTTAATGACTTGCCTGACCATCTCTACAATATTTGTTTTCTACATATTTTTTGACTGTGTAGACTTTATAGCCTTTTTCCGTGACAACAATTTCATAATGTTTTTTATATGGAGAGAATACAAAGACAAGCTAATCTTTTCCCTAGCATGGATTATTAAAATTTATTTTTTATTATTTTTTATTTTTGAGACGGAGTCTCGCCCAGGCTGGAGTGCCGTGGTGTGATCTCAGCTCACTGCAGCCTCCGCATCCCAGGTTCAAGCTGTTCTCCTGCCTCAGTCTCCCGAGTAGCTGGGACTACAGGCGTGCCACCACACTCGGCTAATTTGTGTATTTTTAGTAGAGACAGGGATTTGCCATGTTGGTCAGGCTGGTCTTGAACTCCTGACCTCAGGTGATCTGCCCACTTCAGCTTCCCAAAGTGCTGGGATTACAGGTGTGAGCCAGCATGCCCATCCTTGTTACTCTTTCTTTTTAATTTTTTGTTTATTTGTTTTTTGTAGAAACAGGGTCTTGCTGTATTGTCCAGGTTGGTCTCAAACTCCTGGCCTCAAGCAATCCTCCCACCTTGGCCTCCCAAAGTTCATGTCAGTGGGATGAACACCAAAGTTTATGCCAGGCATGAACACCACATCTGGCATACAATTTCTTGTTATTAATAATCAGATTCATAAAATACATGATTTCACACATAGATTTACTCACTTTTATAGAACTGCTACAGGTTTATGCCCTATAAATAGAGAAATGTTGATAAAATCTACTTCATATGATTCATTTCTAGTTATATTTGTTGCATTATTGAGTAGATTCTTGACAGGAAAGAACTTCTGCATGAATCAGATGCTGATGAGAACTGAGTGCTCTGCTTACCACTGTACGTGCCTGATGACTGGCAGAATGTTCTGTGGGTTGGCCTCTGGCCCTGCATGTTTTAAGCCTTGTTTCTCTTCCACTGGCACATCTGGGCCAGTTGGCACAGGACACATTCTTATCACCATACCACCTCTGGTCCTCCAGCTTCATGTCTCCAATCAGGTAGGGTCAACCCAGCGGGCAATGAAAGTATTCCCTGGACATTATTCCTACACCAGGATGAACTGACAAGAACTCAGCATGGAGGTGATGTGAAACACACGAATATATCCTGCGAAACCCAAACAAAATGAAATTGCCAGGTTAATATTCCCTTAGATGACCCCTGCAAACTGCCCACAGCTGTTCCAGGCCTCCTCACACTTGGGGAAGTCAGAAAGGAAAGAAACGGCAGTCTTAACCAATGTGCAGTTTCAACATCGAATGGTCCTCAAATAATACCATTTCATTCAACCTTGTTTTCATGTCACTTCGAGAGAAAAAAATGGATTTCTGGCTGGGTCTCACCACTGCCTATGTGGAGTTGCACTTCTCCCCGCATCTTCAAACACGCTGCTTCCCCACCACATCCCAAAGCTGTGCACACTGGGTTAACTGGCAACTACATGGTCCCAGATGAAGTGAGTGTCGGGGGTTGTGAGTTGCCCTGCCATGGGATGGCCTCCTGTCCCGCGCCGGTTCCCACCGTGTGCCCTACCCTCCAGGGATCGGCTTCAGCCACCTGCAACCCAGAGCTGGAATAATAAGGTAAATAATTATTTCATTTGTTTTATTCTTTTTTTTTTTTTTTTTTGAAACAGAGTCTCGCTCTGTCACCCAGGCTGGAGTGCAGTGGTGCGATCTCGGCTCACTGCAAGCTCCCCCTCCCGGGTTCACGCCATTCTGCCTCAGCCCCTCAGCCTCCCAAGTAGCTGGGACTACAGGGGCCCGCCACTACGCCCAGCTAATTTTTGTGTTTTTAGTGGAGACGGGGTTTCACCGTGTTAGCCAGGGTGATCTCGATCTCCTGACCTCGTGATCCACCCGCCTCAGCCTCCCAAAGTGCTGGGGGGCGTGAGCTACCGTGCCCGGCCTGTTTTATTCATATTTCTTAAATGCATGTATAGCTCACATTTATTTCAGTGTTTAATATTAGAAGTGTTTTGGTCTTTATTTAGAAGTTTGATGCTGTTCTTCTGACCAGATATATGCCATGGGAACTTAATTCTTGTTTTTATCTATTAGCCTATGGGAAAATCGGTTTCATTATAGGTTGTTTCACTTAAGGTCGCAGTTTCCAAGAACCTATTGATGACATTAAGTGAGGACTTGCTGTACTTCCATAGATTTCACAGACCTCAGTGGCAAGGAAACACAGCACAGGGGCTCGTGCCAGGACTTGGAAAGCACAAAGCTGCAGATGCCTTAGCTTCACGGTAAATCTGCCTCTGACCCTAGAGGCCCACAGACCTGGCTGATAATCAAACTCATCTGCAGGTCCTGTTAGAGAAATACGGACCCCAAGGTCCCACCTCTGGAGATTTTGCTTCGATAGTGAAAAGTGAAGTGGTGCTTATGGAAGCTAAGATGTTTGGGTAAGGTGTGCATGGAGGTGGGAGGGAGGAGGGGACAGATGCAACTTACTGAGCCTTCCAAAATCATTCTCTTCAGAGCTGGTCCTGGCACCCTGTGAACTGTACATCATCTTTTTTTTTTTTTTTTGACAAAGTCTCGCTGTGTGGCCCAGGTTGGAGTGCAATGGCGCAATCTCGGCTCACTGTAACCTCCGCCTCTTGGGTTCCAGCAATTCTCCTGCCTCAGCCTCCCCAGTAGCTGGAACTAAAGGTGCATATGCCACCATGCCAGGCTACTTTTCTTGTGTTTTTAGTAGAAATGGGGTTTCACCGTGTTAGCCAGGCTGGTCTGGAATTCCTGACCTTAAGTGATCTGCCTGCCTCGGCCTTCCGAAGTGCTGGGATTACGAGCGTGAGCTACCACGCCCGGCCTGTCCATCATCTTTCAAAGCAAGCTTGTTCAACCTGTGGCCCCCTGGCCTAATGCAGCCCAGGATGGCTTGAATGTGGCCCAATACAAATTTGTAAACTTCCTTAGATGTTTTTGCGATTTTTTTTCTTTTTTTTTTTTTGCTCATCAGCTTTTGTTAGTGACAGTGTATTTTATGTGTTGTCCAAGATAATTCTTCTTCCAATGTGGCCAAGGAAAGCCAAAAAATTGAACACCCCTGTTTTAAAGTCTCCTGGTATTTCAAGAAATGATGGCCAGGGCCAACTTCTCCAAATTGCTATTGCTGCCCTTCCATCACAAACACACACATCCTGCCTCTCCCTTTGCATTCCTGTTCTGGCTGGGATTTTTGTTTGTTTGTTTTATTTTTTGTTTTGTTTTGTTTTTGTTTTCATTTTGTTTTGTTTGATGGAGTCTTGCTCTGTTGCTCAGGCCGGAGTGCAATGGTGCAACCTCGGCTCACTGCAACCTCTGCCTCCTGGGTTCAAGCAATTCTCTACCTCAGTCTCCCGAGTAGCTGGAATTATAGGTGTCCGCCACCACGCCTGGCTAATTTTTGTATTCTTAGTAGAGACGGGGTTTCACCATCTTGGCCAGGCTGGTCTTAAACTCCTGATCTCGTGATCCAACCGCCTCAGTCTCCCAAAGTGCTGAGATTACAGGTGTGAGCCACTGCGCCCAGCCTTAATGAAAACTTTTTTCCCCTTGACATGGAGTCTTGCTCTGTCACCCAGGCTAAAGTACAGTGGCGTCATCTCCGCTCACTGCAACCTCCGCCTCCTAGGTTCAAGCGATTCTCCTGCCTCAGCTTCCCAAGTAGCTGGGATTATAGGCACACACCACCAAGCCCGACTAATTTTTGTATTCTTAGTAGAGGCGGGGTTTCACCATGTTGGCCAGGATTGTCTCAAACTCTTGACCTCGTGATCCCCCCGCCTCAGCCTCCCTAACTGCTGGGATTACAGGCATGAGCCACCACGCCCGGCCCTGACTGTTTTTAAGTAAGGGACATGAGTGTGTGTGTGTGTCACACACACACACACACACACCTGTGTCTTCCTCTAAATTACTACATCAGGGCAAATGTTAAATCAGGAGCTGAACCTATTTATTGGAATCTGGAACTGGTCACTTGGAAACTGGGAGTAGTTGGTCTTTGTGTTCTAGAACGGAGGCAATTATACTTCCACTTATCTCCCATGCAGACAGTTCAGGTGAGAAATTAATCAATCCACTCCATCCAGAGTTCATAGGAAGCTCCTTAAATCCTAAGCCTAGCTTTCCATTTAAAAAATAAGTCTTTATTTCTGCCCAACTGGAGAACAGGCTTGTAACTATAAGCCTGAGATACCATTTGAAAAATCAAATACTAACTAAATAATATTCTTAAAACAATAGCAACCCTTGTCATTATTATTATTATTTATTTTATTTATTTATTTATTTTTTGAGACAGAGTCTCGATTTGTCACCCAGGCCAGAGTGCAGTGGCATGATCTCAACTCTCTGCGAACTCCACCTCCCGAGTTCAAGCAATTCCCCTGCTTCAGCCTCTCAAGTAGCTGCGACTGCAGGCACCCACCATGCCTGGCTAATTTTTTTGTACTTTCAGTCGAGACGGGTTTTCGCCACATTGACCAGGCTATTCTCGAACTCCTAACCTCAGGTGATCCACTCGCCTCGGCCTCCCAAAGTGCTGGGATTATAGCCTGGCTCCTTGTCATTAAGCCTGTCTCTCTTTTTGACATCTTTGCGCCTAAGTATACAGGCTTCAGAACAGACTGCCTTTGTCCACGTTCCTGTTTTATTCCTTACCATTATGTCCCTCTTGCAAGCTATTTAAGCTCTCTGAGCTTCAGTTACCTGGTCTGTAAAACAGGAGCAGTTCATAACTAGCTGATAGGGCTGTTAGGATTGGATGAAATTGTGCTTGTAAAATGCCTAGGGCAACATTTGAAATTTGCTTAACAAATCAGTTAATATTTTCACTGTGTTACTATTCGTACTTTCAGAATGAATGAGAAGGACATGCAAATGAGGAAAAGAAAGAGAGCCCAGGGTTGTTAAGGTTGTTAAGCCTTAACAGGACGTTATCAAACACTGCGAATAGGAAGACCGACAAAGATCATTTAGGAAGTAAGTTGATAGTGTTTATCAAAATTTAATCGTTACATATCTAATTTCTGGGAACCTGTTGCAGATGGATCCAAACTAATTTTACTGGGCAACAACTGTCAGGTTCTCTTGATAAAATTCAGCTGACTGCAGTGACTAGAGGTAGATGATACAACCATACAACCTTAACACGAAGAGCCACACACCTCAACTGTGGGCTCCTGATTAGGCCACTTCAAATACTAACTGCCTCTAGGGTGTAGAGATGAAAGATAAACTATCATACACACTACTAATGCTCATGGTAGATATGATCAATTGGGTACCTCTTTCTTTGTTTTCTTTTTCTTTCTTTCTTTCTTTTCTTTCTTTCTTTCTTTCTT
>NW_012116154.1:4638246-4657579 GCF_000951035.1 Colobus angolensis palliatus | reverse complement strand
CCTCCCAAAGTGCTGGGATTACAGGCATGAGCCATCATGCCCGGTCAAACTACTCTTTCTAAATATGCCTTTGTCGGGGAGAAAAAAATCATTTTCCTTCTACCCTTTTAGGTTCTCAGCTGAGGCTCTGACAGGTGAACAGGAAAGAAACAACAGAGGTTTGTCACCGTGTGAATACACATGGGAAAAACTCAGGGATGAGTATCCCAAACAGGTGGCTAGAACTTGGACTTAAATAGCACCCTTTAAAAAAAAACAATACATTTCAAAGACATAACAAGACAAAGCAGAAAAACTTTGAGTTTCTAAGGCAGCAAATTGTGGACAGGTAAATATATGGAAGGTCAGCACGAGTCAGTAAAATTTGTTATATGAATGTTCTGATGCTGTCTTTTCGCTGATAAGGGTCTAGGATTGTCAGCGATTAATTGTTGTCCAAATCTGTATCCTGATTTTAGGCAAACAGGGAAAAGGATGCCAGCTTTCCGTGTATCTTCTTCTTCTCAGTTGTCTTTAGCTCAAAAGAATCCTTATGCCCAAGTGGTATATTTTGGGGTGGCAAATTCTGCTATCCTTTACCTTCCTGTACTGCAAAGTCTAGAAAACTAAAAATTACATTCCCTAGCTTCTCTTGCAGGTGAGATTTGGAGGGAGAATTCGGTCCCACCAAAGTCACATCAGATAATTTCCAAAATATTCCCCCCCCCATTTTTTTTGATAAGGGCTAAGATGAAGGACGTGCTTACTGTGAGGTCCAGATGGCCCACTGTTAATAACTGAGCCCGGGATCTGGCCGGCTTACCTGCCCCCAGTCAGGGCAGCGTAGGACTGGCCGTGGCCTTCCGTACTGGGGACTGGGGAGTTGGGGCTGAGCTGGTAACATTTCGGGAGGGCCTGTAGAGGCTGAGGAACTTTTGTGTTTTTGGCAGACAGCTCACTCCCAGGAGGAAGAAAGTGAAACCCTGGGCTGAGCACACCTAGAATTTTTCCCAAATGTGCCTGCCAGGTCAAACTACCTCTTTCCTCTCCCAGCCACTGCAGAAAGTCAGAGAGGCCAGGGTGTTACAACTCCACATAGGGGAGAATCACCAAGGAGGGTGAAAGGGTTTAGTTACACATATTGGCAGGAAGTCTGGTGAAAAGGGACAAAAAGAACTGTCACAATTTATTGTATATACTCCTGTTTAAAATTAATTTTTATAAAAATCCTGTATTCATGTACAATTTGTATAGTTAAAATAGAAAGAAAAAAGAAACCTCCCACTTTAGTGTAGGATGGAGTAGCCTACAGCAAATCAAAGATCCTGCCAAGAAAAACTGGAAAATCTAGATTACGGTAATTGAAAAAGAAAAATAAATCTTTTAAATGCATCAGAGGGCTGGGTGAAGCAAAAAGGATGAGAAGAGGCCCCGCTCTGGAGAAGGGAGAACTGCAGAGAGGTGAGCTATTAACTAGCAGCCACTTATCCCGTGGGGGGCCCTCATCCTGCCACTGGGCAGAGGAAAAGTCACTTCCTGGGACAGCCCCATCTAAGGCCAGCTTTCCTCTTTTATTCTTCATCACAACAGTCTCAGGGTTTGCGCTGCAATTTGTCATTAAATGTCAACGTCATTGCATGTTTATTTGTCTCTCTGCGTATACTGTAACCTTCATGTGGGCAGGAAGAGTCTGTCCATCTTGTTCATTGTTGCATTTCCAGGCCTGGTATACGGTAGATGCTTAGTAAATATGTGTTCGGTTGGATTGGAATGAATGCAATGGAATATGAACAGCGAAAGCTTTCCAACTCTTTCAGCTTTCCTGGATTCTAAAGGCCCCTTTTTTCCCCGGAGGGTCTGTTCCCTTAAGGCTTTGTCAATAGGGCCAAACCTAAACTCCTTCTGATAGAATGGCATCCTCTGAATCCTGCTCTAACACCTCCAGGGCTTGGAAGTGGGTGGGGTTGCGAGCCTTATCCGCAACCCTCTAATCTCCCAGGCCACACCCAAGCCAGCACCTCCAGGCCCTTCTCTCCCTAACCACAGAATGCCTTGCAGCTCTAACAGAAAAAGTGTAAGAACTCCTGTTTTGAGGGCCTACCTGGCATCCAGTTTCTGTTTAATTCAACCCATTTCTCAATCTCTCCAAAGCCCTGCAGGTTCTTCAAGTCCACGTGCTCTCAAACCCTTGCCCCAGATTCTAAAACCAGGCCTGTCCACCCTCAGTCTTATTGCCAGGCCTCTGGGCCCACCTTCCCCATTCTCACTGAACCCTGGACCAACCAACCCTCTGGGGGTCCCACCCAGGGGGAGCCCACACCCCATGAGTGAAGACGGTACAGAGAGAAAAAATCTAAATGGAAGTCTGCAGTTGCTGGGTACTTTAAAAATGTCTTTCTAAAGTCGGGCACGTTGGCTCATGCCTGTAATCCCAGCACTTTGGGAAGCCAAGGTGGGTGGATCACAAGGTCAGGAGTTTGAGACCAGCCTGGCCAATATGGTGAAACCCCATATCTACGGAAAAATACAAAAATTAGCCCAGAGTGGTGGTGCACGCCTGTTGTCCCAGCAACTCAGGAGGCTGAGGCAGGAGAATCGCTTGAACCCAGGAGGTGGAGGTTGCAGTGAGCCAAGATCACGCCACTGCACTCCAGCCTGGCAACAGAGCAAGACTCTGTCTCAAAAAAAAAAAAAAAAAAAAAAAAAAAGAAGTCTTTCTAAGTGCAGCTTGACATTCTCGAAACTTTATTCTTGCGCATTTGAAGTATTTTATTTTCCTTTCCAGGTGTAAAAAGCCCAAGACTGAAGCCAGAAGAAATGAATTCTGGTCCTGGTTCTGCCGCTATGTGATATTGGACCATCCGTTTTCTGATGGAAACCTGGCTCATTTGCTTTGGGGGTTGGTCCTCTGATATCCGAGCAGGGACTTTTTTTTCTTGTGAGCACTCAGAGGCTGTCAGGCTCAGGGAAACCTACATACATGGTCCACATTGAAATGAGGGTCTAAAGCCTTGATGTAAGCACGAAAGTGCGCGGGCAGCATGCAGCCCTACAAGCAGGCATTGATCCTCAATGGGTCAATGTGTTAAGGTTTATCCAGCCCCAGGAGGGCCCAGGTCCCCGCTGGATAAGAGAAACCCCTTCAGGCGTGTGTATTAGCCCTTTTCACACTGCTGATAAAAACACACCGGAGACTGGGCAATTTACACAAGAAAGACGTTTAATGGACTTACAGTTCAATGTGGCTAGGGAGGCCTCACAATCATGCTGGAAGGCAAAAGGCACTTCTTACATGGTGGCAGTGAGAGAGTAGATGAGGAGGAAATGAAAGCGGAAACCCCTTATAAAACCATCAGACTTCGTGAGACTTATTCACCACCGGGAGAATGGTATGGGGGAACCGCCCCCATGATTCAAGGACCTCCCACCAGGGCCCTCCCACAGCACGTGGGAATTATAGGAGTACAGTTCAAGATGAGATTTGGGTGGGGACACAGCCAAACCGTATCAGCTTGTTGGGCCTCTCCAGAAATGGAGAATTTTCTTTTATATCACTTTGGTACTTAGAGAGGCTTCCTGTGTGCCAGGTCTGTTCCAAGCACTTTACACCTGATGGCCCATTTCATCCTCATGACAAACCTATAGAGTAGATGTACTTTCCCTGCCAAGAGCTCCACACTGTGAGGCCTTGGGAAGGTAAGGCATTTATTCAAGGTGAGCACTTTCTACAGTAAGAGGCAATCTGGCTCCGGGGTCCATGTTCTTACCCACAGTGCTGGTGATTTTTCTACAGGCACCAGAAGAGCCTCCTCATGCGTGGTTTGGGTTCCCTGGTCCCTTGATCCCAGGTGGACAGTGCTAAACGTGGGCATGCCACTCACTGTAGTTTAGTCACACCTTAGTCTCATGGTTTGGTTTTTCTGGAAAACCCTAACTAACACAGTACCTACAGGGTGCTCTGGAAATATACATGGGTCATCAATGCATGGATTTGATTTTGATCTTTTGAGTCTCCTCTGGGCACCAGTCTACAACTCATCTTGGGGGTGGGTTATACCTGCAAATAGTCCATCTCATTAACTACTTTCTTCCTAGTTTCTCAGTAAGTGACATTTTCCTGACCTCTTTTCCAGAATCCAGAAGCAATTTTCCAAAGCCCACTTCCTAAAGGAGGCCCTCACCCACAGCAGTATATACCCAATAGGGGTCTTTCCTTTCCTTGAACCCTTATGAAATCTTTCTAGTCTCTGTTTTTTGTTTTTTGTTTT
The DNA here is from genome assembly GCF_000951035.1 of Colobus angolensis palliatus. Taxonomy (NCBI): domain Eukaryota; kingdom Metazoa; phylum Chordata; class Mammalia; order Primates; family Cercopithecidae; genus Colobus; species Colobus angolensis. Next base: position 4,653,332 of record NW_012116154.1, on the reverse strand, counting down.
TTGTTTTTTGAGACAGGGTTTCGCTCTTGTTACCCAGGCTGGAGTACAATAATGCAATCTCGGCTCACGTAACCTCCACCTCCCGGGTTCAAGCTATTCTCCTGCCTCAGCCCCCTGAGTAGCTGGGACTACAGGCACGCACCACCACGCCTGGCTAATTTTGTATTTTTAGTAGAGATGGGGTTAGTCAGGCTGGTCTCAAACTCCTGACCTCAGGTGATCCACCTGCCTTGGCCTCCTAAAGTGCTGGGATTACAGGCGTGAGCCACTGCGCCCGACCAAATCTTTCTAGTCTTTCAAGAGTAAACTGATATACAGCTCTCCAGTTACTTTATTTGTGTCATTTCATTTAATGGTTCATTTTATTTTATTTTATTTTTTGAGACAAGATCTGGCTCTATCACCCAGGCTGGAGTCCAGTGGTGCAATCTCAGCTTGCTGCAACCTCTGCCTCCCGGGCTCAAGCCATCCTCCCACCTCAGCCTTCTGAACAGCTGGGACTACAGGTACATACCACCACGCCCAGCTAATTTTTGTATTTTTTGTAGAGACAGTCTTGCCATCTTACCCAGGCTGGTCTCCAACTCGTGAGCTCATATGATTTGCCTGCCTCAGCCTTCCAAACAGCTGGGATTAAAGGCGTGAGCCACCATGGCTGGCCTTCACAGTTCTTTTTAAACCTCAATCTAGAAATGGAAATCTCAAGCAAAAGAGGGCAGTTGTTTTTATTTAAGGCCCTCAAAGAAGATAAGGAAGTCCAAGAAATTTTCCAAATGGAGTTGCAAGCAGAGAGAATATGGAGCCTTAAAAAGGTGTTCGATCTCAACAGGAGCTGTTATTTGTTTGCAGATTTGCCTGTGATCTTCTTGTGGGCCTACATACTTCCCATTGTCACTGCTATAGAGCCGGGACCCAGCCCAGTGCCGGGTCAGAAGAAGCTCTGTTAGTGCTTATGAACTGTGTTAAATAGGAACTTTCAACCAATTCAATACGGTCACAACGGGTTGGCTCCTAGTAAGCTGCTCAATAAGTGTTTCTTCAGGTGACGATGGCAAATGAAAGGCAGTAAGCCCCATTGATTTCAGATCCAGAGTTTGGGACTCAGAACTATACAATCCTGGGGTCAAATCTCAGTCTTGCTTGCTTCTTTCTGCATGCCCTGAGCCTCTCCCCTGTAGAGAATCTATTTCACAGTATTGCTATGAAAATGACATGAGATCATGCATGTGAAATTTATCATAGTATTGCTCATAATACTACCTTGGGCTGGGAACTATTCCCAGGCTTTCTCATTTAATCCTCTTGCAATTCAAAGAAGAAGGCACTCTTAACTGCCCCACTTCTTTCAGATTAAGAAGTTGAGGAACAAGGGCCGGAGCGGCGTCTCCAAGGTCACAAAGCTAAGAGTGGGTATAGAACGCAGGTGCAGTGTCTGGTCTTTTTATTTTTATTTATTTATTTATTTTTATACTTTAAGTTCTAGGGTACCGGTAAGGGAGAGCTACGAAGTCCCACATGTGGGCAGTAAGTACTCAGTAAAAGTACACTGTTGCTGTTACTGCTGCTGCTGTTATGCTGGACAGCCGGGGAAAGTGAGAGGCAGAGAACTTGGGTCCCCATAGCTACTCCATAACAGAGCCAGAACCACAGGTGGCTCCAACATTCAGACCTGGGGCACCAAGCCTCATTGCTTGTTTCTTAACTGCTTTCTCCAAGGCCTGCCCTGGGCAGCCACACCCAGTGTTCTCACCACACCCTGGAGCTTTTGCCACCCAGAAGTTCTCGCCACACCCTGCCTGCTCCCGGAAGATCCCGGAAGGTAACAGGGCCATTGAAGAAGGGCTGCATTGTTGTGGCCTTGGCCATGGCCCTGAAGGCCAGGAGGACAAACACTTTGTCTTATAAGTACTGCAAATCAATATACAGTAAAAGTCAGAATAAAAGCCCTCTTGAACTTCAACTGACCTCAACTCCAACGACTGGCCCTGAGGACAAATACCCAGGAACCTGATTCCAGGAGAGAATACTTCTGCATGGCATCCAGTTGCTACCTGGCAGGAGGGTGTTTGCCTTTGGGGGAGGTGGGGGCAGGGGTATCAAGTTCTCCTGGGGAAGACAGGAAGTTTGCCAGCGCCACCCAGAGCAGAAAAAAAGTGTGACGGTATCAATAAAGATGACAATAGCAAGAGATTTCCTTTTTTCCTCAGAGTCCTGGCCTGCAATGAATAGGTGAAATCACAACAGCTAAGATTCAGTTAGTGCTTACTGCGTGGGCCACGTGCTGTGCTTAGAACCACATGCATTGGTTCGTTGAATGCACTTAACAACTCTATGGCATGGATTTTATTATTTTCATTTTTCAGGTGAGAAAATCATGGTACAGAGAAAAGTAAATTGCCTCCCCAGGGACTGCTCAGCCCCCAGGAAGCAGAACTAGAGTCTGAACCCAAGCAATCTTCTATGGCCCTTCCCTGCAAGCTGGCAGTGGGGTATTTCTCTTTATGTTCCCTCTCATTTAATTTTGAATCAGATGTCTTATGCCAAAGTATATACAGAAAGGGCACCACTTTGGAAGGTATACTATAACAAAATACCATAAACTGGCTGTTTTGTTTGTTTGTTTGTTTTTTGACCGAGTCTCGCTCTGTTACCCAGGCTGGAGTGCAGTGGCACAATCTCAGCTCACTGCAAGCTCCACCTCCTGGGCTCATGCCATTCTCCTGCCTCAGCCTCCCAAGTAGCTGGGATTACAGGCACCGGCCACCATGCCCAGCTAATTTTTTGTATTTTTTTTTTTTTTTTTTTTAGTAGAGACGGAGTTTTACCGTGTTAGCCAGGATGGTCTCCATCTCCTGACCTCATGATCCGCCCGCCTCAACCTCCCAAAGTGCTGGGATTACAGGCGTGAGTCACCTCCCCCAGCCAACTGGGTGTCTTATAAACCACAGAAATTCATTTCTCACCGTTCTGGAGGCTGGAACTCCAAGATCAAGGCACAGGCAGAGCTGGCATCTGGCAAGGTTCTGCCCTCTAGTTCACAGATTGTGCCTTCTCACTGTGTCCTCCCAAGGTGGAAGGGGTGGGAGGTCTCTCTTGGGCATCTTTCATAAGGGCACACCTCCCATTCAGGAGGCCTCTGCCTTCATGACCTAATCACCTCCCAAAGACCCAGCTCCTAATACCATCACCTTAGGGGGTAGGATTTCAGCATATGGATTTTAGGGAAACACAAACATTCAGACCATAGCAGAGGGGCTGAGAGAACCCTGAAGCCTGCTAGGGCTCCTAAGAGCAGCTGACACATGTATAGGATTTTGAAGAAACTTTTCAAGTCCCAGGGCAATCAACTTTGTTCCTGCTCTGAGTCTGAGAGGTCCCCATTAAGTTAGCCCTCTCATTCAGTCTTTTTTTTTTTTTTTCTTAAATTTTGAGACAGGATCTCACTCTGTGACCTAGGCTAGAGTGCAGTGGCACAATCACAGCTCACTGAAGCCTCCACATCCCAGTCTCAAGGGATCCTCCCACCTCAGCCTCCTGAGTAGCTGGGACTACAGGTAGGCGCCACTGTGCTTGGCTAATTTTTGTATTTTTTTGTAGTGACAGGGTTTTGCCATGTAGCCCAGGCTGGTCTGGAACTCCTGGGCTCAAGTGGTCCACCCGCCCTGACTTCCCAAAATGCTGCCACTACAGGCCTGAGCCCCTAACTCAGTCTTTACTGCAGAGCATTAAAAGGGTGGAAGGAGCGCTTCACTGAGCCGTTCTCCTCCCCCCACCACCACGAAAGGTACAGATTCTACCAAACCTCGTCTCTTGGCCTCTCTGCCTCTGGTGCAGGTTGAGGTTTGGCCTTCAGGGACTGCTTCTGTGAGCTAATTTCTTGCAAAGGATGTGACAAATGTCACTAGAGAAGACACACCTCAGCACGTGTTCCAAAGGGCTAATGTGGTGAGTTCAGCACTGGCCCCATCAGCGCGCAAACCATGTGAGAGGACTCATGCATGGGAGGCCACCCATGAGCAGGGCTATTTTAATAGAATGTCTTCGGGGTGTGTTAAGAAAAACCCCGGCTTGGAGTGTTTGTGGTTCATCTGGAACCAGGCAGCACTGTTGTAAGTTTGGGGCCTATAGGGGCTTCTTGGGTTTCTGCTTATTGATACCCATTTCAGGTCCTCCAAGAACGGTCCTGAATCATTCCCTTGGCTATGTCCATGTACCGCATCATTCCTTTGAGTAGTACACTGTAAATACTTAAAGAATGCTAGAGAAACTTTTGAGATCAGAGCCTTTCCCACAAAAGTCAGGAGTTCCAGCTCTCAATAAGCGGAGGTCTCTGTGGTTAGAGGGAGCCCAGAAAATGTGGGCTATGTGCGCCCCCTGCTGGAGAGGGAGGCCCAGGCACGTGGGGCTTCTAGTTCAGGGCCCGGGTCCTCTTGAGGGTTCTCAGAGCACCTCCTCCCGGCTCAAAGGGCTTCCTGTCCTCTCAGGACTGCCTTGCGTGAGAGCAGGGCTGTTAAGGGTAATGTGGCAATCTAGAACCAGATTGCCAGGGTTCAAATCCTGTTTCTGCAACTGCTGTGTAACTTTCGGCAGGTCATTAAACCTCTCTGTGCCTCACCTTCCTCATCTGTAAAGTTGAGATGATCGTATTGGAGCCTACCTCACGGAGTACTTATGAGACATAAACGAGATGACATCTCAAACACTGAGGCACAAACAAGGCAACATGTCAAAACACTTAGAATAGTGCCTGGCACACGGGGAGTGTTATGTGTTAATTAAATATTGATTATTGCTATTATTAACATCATCATCATAATTCTCCTGGTTATTAATAAAATATAAGGGAAAGTTTTTCTCCTCTCTCTCAACCCTAAGGGTCACTTTCACAGGCATCAGAAATTCTAACAATCCCAGAGCTAGGATTACAGGCATGAGCCACAGTACTAGGCTCATTATTCTAGATACTCAGAGAAGGGAAGAAACTGCTAACACTATTCCAATAAAAACATCTTCCTCAAAGAAAAAGGGTAAGTGGCCAGGCGCGGTGGCTCACGCCTGTAATCCCAGCACTTTGGGAGACGGAGGCGGGCAGATCACGAGGTCAGGAGATCGAGACCATCCTGGCTAACACGGTGAAACCCGGTCTCTACTAAAAATACAAAAAATTAGCCGGGCATGGTGGCAGGCTCCTGTAGTCCCAGCTACTGGGGAGGCTGAGGAGGGAAAATGGCGTGAACCGAGGAGGCGCAGCTTGCAGTGAGCTGAGATCTCACCACTGCACTCCAGCCTGGGCGACAGAGCCAGACTCTATCTCAAAAAAAAGGAAGAAAGAAAAAAGGTAAGACAAGCCCAGTGGCGATGCCTGTAATCCTGGCACTTTGGGAGGCTTAGGTGGGAGATCACTTGAGGACAGAAGTTTGAGACCAGTCTGGGCAACCTAGCAAGACTCCCTCTCTACAAAAAAATTTAAAAATTGACTTATGCCTGTGGTCCCCGCTACTCGGGAGGCTGAGGTGTGAAGATCATTTGAACTCATGAGTTTGAGGCTACAGTGAGCTGTGATTACCCCACTGCACCTTGGGCAACAGAGTGAAACACTGTCAATAAATAAATAAATAAATAAATAAATAAATTTTAATTAAAAAGAAAAGGAAAAACGGTAGAATAACTTTCATATTAGCCAGGCACTTCCAAAGTTTGTTGGGCTTGTTGGTTGTCTCTGATAGCAAAATAATCTACAGACTGCCTTTTATTTCTGCTTTGGGGAAAATTTAATAAAGTTTGGTTTCTGAGGTAGGTAGCAATATGTAACTTCAATTTAACAATTTGTTTTCTTGAAAATTTGAACATTATACATATGTCTGTTCACATGTATGCATATGCCTTACGTATATATACACATATGTGTATTTGTGCAAACATGTATACATCTATATTCCATTTTAGGCATTTGGCATATGCTTACAAAGATACATAAACATATACATTGTGAGCATGTTTAAGTCTTTATAGGCCAGGCCGCTAGCTCACATCTGTAATGTCAGCAGTTTGGGAGGCCAAGGCAGGTGGATCACTTGAGATCAGGAGTTTGAGACCATCCTTGTCAACATAGTGAAACCCCGTCTCTACTAAAAACACAAAAAATTTAGGCAGACATGGTGGCGTGCACCTGGAGTCCCAGCTATTTGAGAGGCTGAGGTACGAGAATTGCTTGAACCTGGGAGGCGGAAGTTGCAGTGAGCCAAGATTGCACCACTGCACTCCAGACTGAATGACAGAGCAAGGCTCTGAAAAAAAAAAAAAAAATTATATAAATACATATATACGGAATGCCTTATAGATGTTTATGCCCCTTTGAGTGGAACACTGATGGTTGTGAGGAGGAAGGCACACATGGAAGAGGTAAAAATAGCCATAGGGTTCCCCAGGGGACGATATTTTCAAGAAATTTTGAAGTTCAGCATGGCGTAGTTTAGAAAGGGAGGTGATGGTGGTGACAGTGGTGGTGGTGGTGGTAGTGGTGTCGATGATGGTGATGGTGGCAGTGATGGTGGTGGTGGTGGTAATGGAGGTGGTGGTGGTGGTGGAGGCTGTGGTGTTAGTGGTGGTGATAGTAGTGGTACTGGTGGTAGTGGTGATGGTGGTGGAGGCAGTGGTGGTGGTGGTGGTGGTGGTGGTGGTGTTGCTGGTGGTGATGATGGTGGTGATGGTGATGATGGTGGTGGTGGTGATTTTGGTGGTTGTGGTGGTGGAGGTGGTGATAGTGGTGGTGTTGGTGGTGATGGTGATGGTGTTGGTGATGGTGATGGTGTTGGTGATGGTGATGATGGTGGTGGTAGTGGTGATGGTGGTGGTAGGGTGTTAGTGGTGGTGATGGTGTTGGTGGTGATGGTGATGATGATGGTGGTAGTGGTGATCATGGTGGTTGTGGTGGTAGTGGAGGTGGTGATGGTGGTGGTGGTGGTGCTGGTGGTGTTGTTGGTAGTGATGACGGTGTTGATGGTGGCAGTGGTGATGGTCCTGGTGGTGATGGTGATGATGGTTGTGGTAGTAGTGGTGATCATGGTGGTTGTGGTGGTAGTGGTGATGGTGATGGTGATAGTGGTGGTGGTAGTGATGGTGATGATGGTGGTGCTGGTGGTGGTGGTGATGGGGGCACTGGTGGTGGTGATTTTGGTTCTGATGGTGGTGATGGTGGTGCTGGTGGTCATGGTGGTCATGGTGGTGTTGGTGTTGGTGGTGATCGTGGTTGTGGTGGTGGTGGTGATGGTGGTGGAAGCAGTGGTGGTGATGGTGATGGTGGTGGTTATGGTGGTTGTGGTGGTGGTGATGGTGGTGGTTGTGGTGATGGTGGTGGTACTGTTGGTGGTGGTGATGGTGGTGGTGGTAGTGGTGGCAGTGATGGTTGAAGTGTCAGTGGTGGTGGTACTGGTGGTGGTGGCAGTGATGGTGGTGATGGTGATGGTTTTACTGGTGATGGTGGTGGTGGAGCTGGTGATGGTGGTGGTGGTGATGGTAGTGGTTGTGGTGGTTGAGGTGATGGTGGTGGTACTGGTGGTGGTGATGGTTGTGGTTGTGGTGATGGTGGTGGTACTGGTGGTGGTGGTGGTTGTGGTGATGGTGGTGGTACTGGTGGTGGTGGTGGTGATGGTGGTGGAGGTGGTGGTGGTGGTAATGGTGGTGGTGGTAATCGTGGTGGTGGTGGTGGTGGTGGTGATGGCAGTGGTGGCGGTCGTGGTAGAGGTGGTGGTGGTACTGGTGGTGGTGGTGGTGGTAATCGTGGTGGTGGTGGTGGTGGTGATGGCAGTGGTGGCGGTCGTGGTAGAGGTGGTGGTGGTACTGGTGGTGGTGGTGGTGGTGGTGGTGGTGATCGTGGTGGTACTGGTGGTGGTGATGGTGGTAGATGTGGTGGTGGTAGTGGTATATCTTCATGATGCAGCAGGCTGGTAGAAGACCCCAAAAAGTTTATTTCAAGAGTAGCTAGTGGTTGTGGTAGAACCAGTTTTGCCATTATTTTGCCAGGAAAAACTTGTGCTTGGCATCACTATTTGTGACACACCTCTTCCGAGTCCTAGACTAAGTGCCCTCTCTGAGCCTCCATAGCACCCTGTACCACTCACTCCTACCACAGCATCTGTCACTCTCTTCTCTGAGCCTCCATAGCACCCTATACCACTCACTCCTACCATAGCATCTGTCGCTCTCTTGTCTGCCCTCTCAGTAGAATGGAAGCTCAGTGAGAGTGAGGAGAGCCTTTCCTTTTCACATCTGCATCTCTAACTCTCAGCACATTGCCTGGCACAGAGTCAGCACGCTGTAAATAGTTGTTGCATGGATGAATGGATAAGCAGACAGGTGGACACATGTATGAATGAACAAATGAATAAGTGTGTAAATGAATAAAAGAGAATCAGAGGGCTACAAGCCTGGAATTGGGAATTATTCCTACCTGAGGGGTTCCAGAGAGCAAGAGCTAGAACTGGGGATTTACCATCTGCTGGGGTTTGCCTCCTGGTGGAATGACGGATCAGTGGCAATGGCATTTTACCATAGCCCAAAGATATAAAGTGTTCCGCTTCAGGAAGCCTCTTTTCTGAGACTGAAGAATCTCCTAGCTGAGAATATATTTCTCCAAAGCAGCCCTAGCTATATGGGAAGTCATTTTGGATGAAGTCACCCTGTGGTAGTTGAAAAACACAATACGGTCAACACCTACTCTGCGATGACAGCATGCATCTTCCCTCTAGCGTTCAAAGCTTAGTTTGGCCTTGTGAAGTAGGCATGATTATTCTATAAAGAAGACTGCACCCAAAGATGCGGAGTGGCTGGCTAGTAAGTACAGAGTCAGAATTCAAACCAGCTCTGTTGGCTTCAGTGTCCCCTGTGGCTACTTGGGAAAGCAAGATTGATGAAAAAAGGAAGAAATTCTGTTGGCTAGAGTAACACTCGCTGCTGTAACAAACTGAAATTTGTAATCGCTACAACAATAAACGTGTGTTTCTCTCTCACGTAAATTCTCAAATGGGATTCCTGGTGAGCAGATGGGCCTTCTCCAAGAAGAGATTCAGGAACCTGTGCTCCCTCCATCCTGCGGTACCATCAACTTCAACACGTGACTTCACGTTGCCACGCCCATCTGCTTCGAGCTGGCAGCAGGGAAAAATGTGGGGGAATGGGAGGTTTTATGGAGCAGATGTAGAGGTGGCACACGTCACTTCTAATCACCCTTTGGCTAGAACTCAATTACTTGGCCAGTGCTTACCAGCGATGTAACTTCAACAGAGGCTGCAAAATACAGTGCAGCTCTGTGCCAGGAAAAAGGAGGCAATGAGTTTGGTGAAGCTAGGCAGTCTCCACCACAACTCATACCCAACAATCGGGGACAGCAATGAGATTCCAGGACAGCAAAAGCCCAGCTCAGCCCTCTGCTCGGGTACAGTAGCCCTGTAGACAAGCTTGCAGGAAATGAAACTTTGAAGCCCTATCTTGGGCTGCACACGTGCCCAAAGCCCTGTTTATTTTATCTCCTTCGTTGGGGAACTGTTCCTCTCGAACTTCAGTAATGCCAATCCTAGTATCCCTAGACCCCTAGCTAGAGGTAAGCATATGACTCAGGTTTAAGGGTTGGCATTCAGGGGTTGGTTTAGGGAAGGTCATGTGATCCTAGAAGAGCCTGTTGGCATGCTTCCCTAACCAATCAAGAAGGCTTTGCTCTTAATTTTCTGGTTACAGGGTTGCAAGAATGGAAGTGAGGAGTGGTCTGACATCATGCCTGCACTCTCAATGAAGAAAGCCAGAAGAAAGAAGGCAGCATACAGAAAAGAGCAGAGAAAGAAAGAGAGAGAAACGACAGCGTTCAAGTCCCTGGCTCTTTGGCTACTCCTCCCCTGCCTTTTTCTTTTCTTTTCTTTTCTTTTCTTTTCTTTTCTTTTTTCTTTTTTCTTTTCTTTTCTTTCTTTCTTTCTTTCTTTTTTTTTTTTTTTGACAGTTTCCCTGTGTGCCCAGGCTAGAGTGTAGTGGTGCAATCTCGGTTCACTGAAACCTCCACCTCTGGGGTTCAAGCGATTCTCCTGCCTCAGCCTCCCGAGTAGCTGGGACTACAGGTGCACACCACCACGTCCAGCTAATTTTTGTACTTTTAGTAGAGACAGGATTTCATCATGTTGGCCAGGCTGGTCTCGAACTTCTGACCTCAAGTGACCCACCCACCTCAGCCTCCCAAAGTTCTGGGATTACAGGTGGGAGCCACCACACCAGGCCACCCCTGCCATTTCTATGGTTTGATTGTATAACCCGATATATTCCCTCTTTGCTTAATCTAGTTCCAATTGAGTCACTTGCAATCCTAAGATTTATGCATTAACACATCCAACATGCCAGACACCAAGAGAGATTCTAGCAGGTAGATGGGCTTCAACAACAAATCAATATCAACTCCCACAATGCTTTTGTCCAGTGTTAGCTCTGCTCACCTGTATTCTCTCTCTGTCTCTCTCTCTCTCTCTCTTTCACACACACACAAATCCTCTTGCACACTGGGTGTCCTCTCTAAATGATACATTGAAATTCTAACTCCCAGTAACTCAGAATGTGACCTTCTTTGGAAACAGGCTCATTACAGAGGCCATCACGTTGAAACGAAGTCATTATGGCAGACTTAATCTGGTGTGACTTACGAAAGAGAGAAGTTCAGACACAGACCTGCACACACAGAGGGAAGATAATGTGACGAGACATCATCAGGAAAATGGACAATGCCACGTGAAGATGAAGGCAGAGACTGGGATGATGGGTGTACAAGCCAAGGAACGCCAAAAATTGCCAACAAATCACCGGAAGCTAGGGGAGAGGGCTGGAACAGAGACTCCCTCTCAGCCAACAGAAGGAACCAATCCTGCTGACACCACGATCTCAGACTTCCAGGCCTCTGAACTTAACAAAATCAATGTTTATTTGCCATTCAATCTCTGGTTCTTTGTTACAGCAACCCTAAGAAACTAATACGTATACTTACTTTATTGTCAGATAGCTGGGGGACTTTGCCAGTGCTATCTATTCTAGGAGGAAAAGCAGTAGGTATTTGTCTTTGTAAGCTCTCTGGAAAGGCCTTGAGAAAATTCATTTCTCTTGTCATACTATATATGTACAGGTATGTGTATAGGTATGTGTATGTATATAAACATTGTGTGGGAAAATAAATAGAAGAATAAGGCAATCTAGTGTACAGATGGTGCGTGTGTGTGTGTGTGTGTGTTTTGGACATGGGGAAGAAGGTTTCCATAATAATGGTAATACTAATTTCCATCTATAATTATCTGCTTTATGTCAGATATTATTCTTTGTAAATTATTTTTTTCTTTTTTCTTTTACAAAATCCTACAGCTAGCATGTTGGATATTATTCTTGGACATAATAGAGACATGATTTCATTTAGTTCCAGTAAGGAGGAGTGTGTCTTGATTTGAAGTCAGTTCACACCTGAGTTCGAATCTCAGTTCTGCTGTTTACTAGCTATCTGGCCTGAGTCAGATTACTTAACTTCCATGAGCCCTATTTTCTCTATGGACTAAAAATTTCTATTCCATGGAATTTCAGTAAAATTAATGCAATGATATATATAAATTGGGTGGCCTATAGGAAGCCCCCTAATAAATGTTTGATAGTATTATTCATCTTCAGAATCACCCTCTATGACAGGCATTTATAATTCCCATTTCTCAAATGAGGAAATGAAGTCCCACCCAGCTAGTAAGTGACAAAGAACTGAATTAGATGCAGATCTCCCTGGTAGCTCCAAAGCCGAGGTCTCTCTCCTACGCAATCCTCCTTGACAAGGAAAAGATGGAAAGGGCAATAATTTGTCAGTACAACACAGTCATGTTTTAGGTGAATTTGAGTTACATGTATTTGAAATTGTGTGGCCGGGCGCGGTGGCTCAAGCCTGTAATCCCAGCACTTTGGGAGGCCGAGACGGGCGGATCACGAGGTCAGGAGTTTGAGACCATCCTGGCTAACACGGTGAAACCCCGTCTCTACTAAAAAATACAAAAAGCTAGCAGGGCGAGGTGGCTGGCGCCTGTAGTCCCAGCTACTCCGGAGGCTGAGGCAGGAGAATGGCGTAAACCTGCTCAGACAAGTGAATTGTAAACTGTGCCACTTCATGCAGTGAGCCGAGATCACACCATTGCACTCCAGCCTAGGCCACAAGAGTGAGACTGTATCTCAAGTAAAAAAAAAAAAAAAAAAAAAAAGAAATTGTGTAATGCAGAACATTCATAAGGTCTCATTTTGAGCACAAACGGTGCAAATGGTGCAAATCTCCCAAATTAAAATAAAATCAAGAATTGCTCATGTCAAAACTGCTCAGACAAGTGAATTGTAAACTGTGCCACTTCAGTTCTAAAGCAGAAATCCTCTCTTCCTTTTGCAGATATCTCATAGACTACGCTGCTGTTCACACAGCTCAGAACTCCAAGTGATTTTGGTGACAATCGAAATGTGATTTTGTTAACATCCTATGGCCATGTCATGTGAGCATTCACAACGTGATGGCACAGAAAAGCACCAGGAGCAGTGCATTTCTTCTGCACTTTAGATGTCATAAAAAGGCTCTGCAGAAGACCAGACAGCCATTATGATATTATATGCTTATAATTCAGCAGACTGATTTCTGAAAATATCAGAGATCATGCCGAAGAAATGAAAAGCACCATTAAAAAGCAATTATGTACCAACTGGTGTAGATTGATGTGCACTGGAAATCTACTCTTTCATACTTTAAATGTATTAATGTGGGAAGAAATTGCTTTGAGTTACATAAGTTTTGGATAATGCAGTCTTCAGGAATGTATCCATTGTATGAAATAAACTCATCCTAAAGATATTATCATTTACTTCTAGGAACTAAAATACCCAATGCATTTGGTAACCAAATTGCTCATGATAATTTATAAATTGAAAGTTTGATTTATACATCAGTCTCCAAGGAGCTTATCATGCATAACCTCTGGGGACATGGAGGAAAATGAATTTTTCCAATTTGTAAGCCTAGGCCCTGCCTTTGTACTGTGACAACTTAGCATGCACTAGCATGTAGCATATCTGGGTGGACCTCAGTTTTCTCTTTCCATGTTGACCAAACCTGGACAAGAGCCAAGGCTTTCCGAGAGGCAAGTAGAAGATGTACAGTGGTATGCACTATACAGTGAGTAATAGGAGCTACCACTTATTGGGTGTCTTTTTTGTGTGTGTGTATCAGACATGATTCTAAGTACTTTATGTACATTATTTTATTGACCTAAAAATCTATGTGCATAAACAAATGAATAATTGAAAGCTCAGGAATGTTGACTAACTTGTCCAGATTATTAATTAAGATGTGGCAGAGATGATTGTTCTAATATCTCCAATTTACTTTTAAATATTTCCATGTATACTGTGGGATATCATGTGTATTACTTTCATTAAGCCACAACCCAGGTGGTCAATTCTTTTTTTTATTTTTTGTATTTAGAAACAGGGTCTCACTATGTTGCCCAGACTACCCTGGAGCTCCTGGGCTCAAGTGATCCTCCTGCCTTATCCTCCCAAGTAGCTGGGGTTACAGGCAAACGCCACTGCGCCAGGCCCAGGTAGTCTATTGGTTTTTTGTTTGTTTGTTTGTTTTGAGACAGAGTCTCGCTCTATTGCGGTGATCCAGGTGGCCAATTCTAAGCAAGAATTCTAACCCAGGTGGTCATGGGACAATCGACCCGGGAAGTCTGTGCCCAAGCAGCAGCTGCTATACATGCTTCAGTTATTTGTATCTTGACAAAGAGCTACTGTGTTGCCAATCAGCACAGGGAATGTCAGACACGGGTTTTTATTTCTGATCCTAATGACTTGTCAAACTGCATGATGGATTTTAGAAATAGGCTGTAATTTGGACATTAAAGTATTTAAAATATGTGGCTTGGCTAAAGTATTTTACAGATACTCGCACAATTGCACAAATAGAATATGATGACCTTTGACTCCTGTAGTCTTCACTGTTGCGCTCTAGCTCTGGGCTAAAGCCCTAACTGGTTCCATGTAAAGCCATGACTCAGAGGATCGCAGCTCACTCTCCATCCAATGCCAGCCGTCAAGGTAACAGAATCCTGTCTCTAGAGGTTCAGCATGTCTGCTTTGGATCACCCTGTCATGCAATGTGGTAGATGAAGCACCGAAAGTGACAGAGAGTTGGGGCTTCTTTTAGCCTTAAAGAACCAGTTTCAGAAATGGCTCTGGACTTGCTTGCTAATAAATGTTTGCTAAATAAACAAGCAACTAAATAAATGAATGTAGCAAAACTATAACTTGGAAGCATAATTGTGAGGAAGGGAGTCACTTCAAATCTCTTCTGAGACTATAGAAGAAACCAAGAGCTGTGTCTGGCCGAAGTGACTCAGGTGAGTTTTCAACAGAGGTATTGAACCCAGAAATGTTTGCCTGTCTCCAGAAGCAGACCTTGCTCTTTAGAGCAAGACCTATGCTGAAAAAAACAAGCATCATGGTTTCCACTACAGGGTCTCACTCTGTTGTGCAGGCTGGAATGATCTCTCCTGGAAATGACTGGCATAGTTGAGGGGAGAAAAGACCGGTCAGCTCTCGATGCTTTTCTGTAAGCCCCTACTGCACTCACCTATTTGGGTCAATGGGTCAGAGATGATCAACACCTTTGACTCATGGAAGTAGGCCAAACTGCAGCCTTGACCTCCAGGGCTCGAGCAATCCTCCCATCTCAGCCTCTTGGGTAGCTGTGACTACATGTGCCTGCCACATGCCTGGCTAATTTTTTTTGTATTTTATAGAGATGGGGTTTTGCCATGTTGCTCAGGCTGGTCTTGAACTCCTGGGCTCAAGCCCACCTGGCTAATTTTTTTTTTTTTTTTTTGAGATAAGGTCTTGCTATGTTGCCCAGGCTAGAGTGCAGTGGCATGATCTCTGCTCACTGCAACTCCCAAGCCTGGGTTCAAGCAATTCTCCTGCCGCAGCGTCCCAGGTAGCTGGGATTACAGGCATATGCCACCACGCCTGGCTAATTTTTGTATTTTTAGTAGAGACGG
>NW_012116154.1:4637096-4637939 GCF_000951035.1 Colobus angolensis palliatus | reverse complement strand
CTGCACTCACCTATTTGGGTCAATGGGTCAGAGATGACCCATACCTTTGACTCATGGAAGTAGGCCAAACCCAGCTGAGATGTTATCAAAAGGAAGTTGGTCCAGACATGAATTATGCAGCATGGGATGATTCTTGGGGAGTGCTGTCACAGTTTGAAAACCAGAACACATATTCTCTTCAGGAAGCCATGGTGCTGATCTGCAGAGAGGCGAAGGTGTTTCCCATGGCGGGCATCACTTGCTGGGTGTTATGGTCTGTCTCCCTGTCCTCTGCTCCTTAGCATGCGGGTTTAGGTCTGGGACTCGATACTGTCTGGCTTCTCATGTCTCCATCCACATCCAATGTACTGGATTGTAACAAGATTTTGGACAGAATTTCTTTACTTCTGGTTTGATTAGTAAGTTATGGATAAAACTACCAAGCTACCCCAAACTCCAAACGCTGCTTGACAGTGGGGCATCTTAAATAGTCACCTTGCCACAAATGCTGCCTTCCTCTGCTGAGATGATAAATTATGTTGATTTTTGCAAGTCAATCTTGAATTTCCACAATGAACTCTTTGAATAAATAAACTTGGTCACAATGTTTTATACTTTTTATACACGACTGATTTCTGGTTACTAATGTTTTATTTAGGACATTTTCATGTGTGTGGGATTGGCCTGTAATTTTCCTTTCTTATAATGTTGTCAGATTTTGGTACCAAGGGTATACTGGCCTCTTAAAAAAATTTAAGAATTGTTCTATCTTTTTCTATGCTCTGAAAGAGTTTGTGTAAAATTGTTTTTCTTTCTTTCTTTCTTTCTTTCTTTCTTTCTTTCTTTCTTTCTTTCTTTCTTTCT
>NW_012116154.1:4599126-4636751 GCF_000951035.1 Colobus angolensis palliatus | reverse complement strand
TCTCAAATTCCTGGCCTCAGGCAATCTGCCCTCCTCAGCCTCTGTATTAGCCTGTTTTCACAGTACTGATAAAGACATACCCAAGACTGGGCAATTTACAAAAGAAAGCGATTTAATTGTACTTACATTTCCAGGAGGCTGGGAGAAGCCTCACGATCATGGTAGAAGGCAAGGAGGAGCAGGTCGTGTCTTACATGGATGGCAGCAGGCAAAGAGAGAGAGTGTGTGCAGGGGAACTCCTCTTTTTAAAACCATCAAATTTCATGAGACTTATTCATCAACATGAGAACAGCATGGGAAAGACTTGTCCCCATGATTCAATTACCTCCCACTATGCCACTCCCACAACATGTGGGAATTCGAAATGAGATTTGGGTGGGTACACAGCCAAACCAGCCTTCCAAAGGGCTGGGATTACAGCCATGAGCCACCATACCAGGCCTACAACTGGTACTATTTCTTACTTAAAGTCTTTATCAAATTCTCTAGTGAAGCCATTTAGGCATAGAGTTTCATTTGCAGGAAGGATTAAACTACAGATTCTATTTTAATATGTATTTATTGGGCAAATCACAATTCTCATGTCCACTTTGGCCAGTTATTTTTCTAAGAATTTGTCTGATTTATCTAAAAAGTTTGGCTTTATTATTACTTATAATGCCACTTTGTGATCTATTTAACATCAAAGGTGAGATGTTTCCTTTTCCATTTCCAGTACTGGTGATGTAAGCCTTCTCTACTTCGTTCATGATCATCCTCATCAAGGCTTTACTTTTCACTTTGCTGAATTGTACAGTGTTTTCTGGTTCATTTGGCTTTTTAAAAAAAAAATCTTTGTAATTTCCTTCCTTCTATTATACCTTCTTTAAGTAAAACTTTCTGTTTGTCTTCTAATTTCTTCAGGCTTATTGATTTTTAGCTTTTCTTTTTTTCTAATCTAAATACTTAACACAAATAGAACACTTATGAAAATATACAATCCTATAACAACAACCAAATTTTGCATCCCAAGAAAAATGTAAAGTTGAGACTGTGTCCAGCTAGACTTACTTATTTATCTTAGAAACAGGGTCTAGGTATGCTGCCCAGGCTGGAGTGCAGTAGATATTCACAGCAGTGATCAAGCACATTGCAGCCTTGAATTCCTGGGCTCAAGCAACCTTCCTGCCTCAGCCTCCTGAATAGCTGGGACTACATATGTGTGCTCTGTCATCGGGGTCTAATTAGAATTAAATTAATGCAGCTCAGTTTATATTTCATCATTACATTATTTGAATTCTATCACTAAAAAGATCCATTAAATTTTGTAAATTAAAAACATCAGGCCAGGCGCAGTGGCTCACGCCTGTAATTCCAGCACTTTGGGAGGCTGAGATGGGCAGATCACTTGAGGTCAGGAGTTCGAGACCAGCCTGGACAACACAGTGAAACCCTGTCTCTGCTAAAAATACAAAAGTTAGCCGGGCATACTGGTGCATGCCTGTAATCCCAGCTACTCAGGAGGCTGAAGCACAAGAATTGCTTGAATCCGTAGGTGGAGGCTGCAGTGAGCCAAGATGGCACCACTACATTCCAGCCTGGGTGACAGAGCAAGACTCTGACTGAAAAATCATAATAATAATAATAAATAAATAAATAAAAATAAATTAAAAAACAAAAACATCATTTACAGTTTTGCCCCCAGCTTCACCAGTCCCACCAAAATGACAGAGAGTGGCTTAAAAAAAAAAAAAGATATTAACTCACAAGGACAAAGAGAAAAAGAAAGTAGAAAAGAAAAAGAAATATTTTGGAAGTTGGAGAGCATATGGGACAAGTGACTACCAACTTAGCTGACCAAAGGAAGCTGGAACCAATTGGGGGCAGCCTGAAGTGGGATGATTTGAGACACAGAACCTCAGAAAGACTCAGGAGTTGATGGCCCCAGGATGAAATTGAGGCTGAGAACAGAAGACTGCTTACAAGCCTATACAAATAGAGGCGCATAGATGCCCCCAGATCTGCCAACCACTATCTCCAGTCTCAGAAGTCCAGAGCTGACCCTCCAAAGAGGGTTAGCCAGAGAGACTCCAGCCTCAGTGACATCAGGGCAGGGCACCATACAGAAAACTGGGGATCAACTGGAGTTCTACATCCTGTGGGCCCTCATCCGCTTCCCTCCACTCCAGTCTCAGAATGCTGGCAGTCAGGTTTATAATTCTCAAATCAGAAAGGGTTTCAGGAAACTGTCTAGATTAAGATAAAAGACCCAAAGAAACTACAAAATAGGAGTTTCCCAATGAAATAGCCCAGCAAGATCACTCTACAGAAAAGTTCACACGCTGGTAAGCTCCCTCCAGCCCTCAACACCACCATGTATGTGCATGCACACACACACACACATGCACACACATATACACATGCATGTACACACACACTACACAACTTACAACCAGCTTTTTAGTGCTTCACTTTTAAATATGAGAAGAGTCAAGGATGACCAGACATCTGATACATTTTCTAATAGAAAAACTGAGATAAAAACAAGTAAGATTTTTATAAGAGCTCAGTAGACACAGAAATAATAATAATTTTAAAAAGTAGAAAATTTCAAAAAGCTGTAATTGATATGTTCAGAGAAAAAAAATGGAGGAAATTAGAAAGTTACGTGAAATAGAAATGTCAGAAGATAAAGTTTGGGAAAGTAAAAAAAAAAAATTCAGACATACAAATGGAAAACATACCAAAAAAAACCCATAAGAAATAATACTAATTTTACACAAACTCTTTCAGAGTTTGGGAAAGTAAAAAAAAAAAATTCAGACATACAAATGGAAAACATACCAAAAAAAACCCATAAGAAATAATACTAATTTTACACAAACTCTTTCAGAGTTTGGGAAAGTAAAAAAATGTTTTGGAGATGGAAAATATAGGAAAAAATTAAAGACCTGATGAAGAACTATAATATTCAAATAAATTGGGAGTTCCAGAAAGAGAGAACAGAGAAAATAGAAAGGTTAAAACTATTCAAAAAATAATTCAAGAAAATTCTTCAGGCCAGACGTGGTGGCTCATGCCTGTAATCCCACACTTTGGGAGGCCGAGGTGGGTGGATCGCCTGAAGTCAGGAGTTTGAGACCAGCCTTGCCAACATGGTGAGATGAAATCGCACCACTGCACTCCAGCCTGGGTGACTGAGCGAGGCTGTCTCAAAAAAAAAAAAAAAAAGGAAATTCTTCAGAGCTGAAGGACATGAGTTTTCATATTGAGAGGCATCACAAGGTCTCCTGCATAAGGGGTTTAGAAAGTCCCACACCAAGAAACATCGTCATAAAACATTGCAATTCCAAGGACAAAAAGAAGATTCTAAATGCATTCAGAAAGGAAATAGTATGCCTCATTAAAAAGGTAAAATATCAGACTTCCCAACAGCTGCACTGGAAGCTAGAAGAGCAGCATCTTTAAATTCCTAAGGAAAAAAGTTTTCAATTTAGAATTCTAAACCTAGTCCAATATCAATCATGTATGATGTTGAAAGAATTGTATAGATAGTCATGATCTGGAAGCTTCAGGAGGATGTGTTCACCCAAAATGAAAGTGTAAAATGAGAAACAGGATGTCATGGGACCGAAAAAAAAAAGAAAAGAGGCTCCAATACAGAGGAGAACTGAAAGGAATTTTGAGGTTAAGAAAAGGAAATCCCAGGGTGACAGCTGGGTAGCAGATTTTGAGAACAGCCAGTCCAGACTGCAGCAGGAGGAGAGAGAGCTCCAGGAAGGATATCTTCCAAAAAAAGGTTTACGCTGGCAGAACATACAGAGAGGAGATTTCCATTTCTGATGCAGGGTTTGGGATGATTTCAGTAGAGGTAAGGAGTCTCCTCCTATCTGTGGGGATATGTTCCAAGACCCCCAGTGGATGCCTGAAACCAGAGATAGTCTGAACCCTATATATACTGTATTTTTTCCTGTATGTACAGACCTATGATAAAATTTAATTAGGCACAGTACTCTTGGGGCCATTATTAAGTAAAATAAGGGTTACTTGAACACAAGCACTGCAATACTGCAACAGTTAATCTGATAACCAAGATGGCTACTAAGCAACCAGTGGGCAGGCAGCACAGACCTCGTGGATAATTTTTTTTTCTTTTTTTTTTTTGAGACAGAGTCTTGCTCTGTCGCTCAGGCTGGAGTGCAGTGGTGGGATCTTGACTCACTGCAACCTCTGCCTCCTGGGTTCGAGCTAGTCTCCTGTCTCAGCCTCCTGGGACTACAGGGATGTGCCACCAGGCCCAGCTAATTTTTCTATTTTTAGTTAAGAGGGGGTTTCACCAAGTTGATCAGGCTGGTCTCGAACTCCTGACCTCAGGTGATCCGCCCGCCTCAGCCTCCCAAAGTGTTGGGATCTCACGGGCACGTGAGCCACCGCATCGGGCCTAAACTTTTTATTTCTTAAATGTTCCACTTAATATTTTTGGGGTTGAACATGTAGTAACTGAAAGCACAGAAAGTGAAACCACGGATAAGGGGGATTGTTGTACATAGAAAACTAAGCAAATAAGAAAAAAATGAGATGATAAACTCCAGTGAAAACAAATAATTGAAAAAGAATAGAAAATATGGCTCAGCTGCAGATATTTTTAAAATCATAATTATGTAAACATTAAATATTATCTTAAAAATTTATGAGAGAGATATATTGTCAGAGGGCAGGAGGAGATGTTCAGAGAAAGATGTGTAAATGGTGTAACAGAACTGAATCATAATTATTTTATAATAGACGAGATAATAACAAAAACTGCAAAGTCAATATAACAACAATAGTGCCAGGCACTGTTAAAAGTGCTTATTTTTAATGCATTAATTCCTTTGGTTTTATTTATTTATTTAAGACAGAGTCTCGCTCTGTCACCCAGACTGGAGTGAAGTGGTGCAATCTTGGTTCACTGCAACTTCTGCCTCCCAGGTTCAAGCAATTATCTGCCTCAGCGTCTCAAGTAGCTGAGATTACAGGTACATGCCACCACACCCAGTTAGTTTTTGTATTTTTAGTAGAGACAGGGATTCACCATGTTGGCCAGGCTGGTCTCAAACTCCTGACCTCAGGTGATCCACCCACCTCGGCCTTCCAAAGTGCCAGGATTTCAGGCGTGAGCCACCGCGCCCAGCCTGAATTAATTCCTTTTAATGCTCACACAAAACTTATGAAGTTTTAAAACCCATTTAATGGATGAGAATATGAAAAATAGTGATATAAGCATATAATTTAGAAATATGGGGGCAAACTCCAGAAGCAACAGCTGTAAGAAACAAAAGTAATTGCCTCCATGGAGAGGAAATTGGATGGAAAAGGGTATGTAGAGGTCTGCTGGTTTTCAATAGAAACCTTGGTTAGGCACAGTGGCTTTCACCTGCAATCCCAGCACTTTGGGAGGCTGAAGTGAATGGATTGCTTGAGCCTAAGAGTTCAAGACCCGCCTGGGCAATATAATGATCTCATCTCTACAAAAAATACAAAAATTAGCCAGCATGGCGGTGTGCACCTATAGTCCTAGCTACTTGGGAGACTGAGGTGGGAGGATCACTTGAGCCTGGGTGGTAGAGGCTGCAGTGAACCATGATCGCACCACTGCACTCCAGCCTGAGTTACACAGTGAGGGGAAAAAAGACAAAACCTTATGAAACCATTTTTGTTTTGTTTTGTTTTGAGACAGAGTCTCACTCTGTTGCCCAGGCCAGAGTGCTGTGGCATGATCTTAGCTCACTGCAACCTCTGCCTATCAGGTTCAAGTCATTCTCTTGCCTCAGCCTCCAAAGTAGCTGGGACTACAGGTGCATGCCACCATGCCTGGCTAATATTTGTATTTTTAAGAGAGATGGGGTTTCACTATGCTGTCCAGGCTGGTCTCAAACTCCTGACCTCAGGTGATCCACCCGCCTCAGCCTCCCAAAGTGCTGGGATTACAGGCTGGCCACTATACTTGACCTGAAACCATTGACTTGTTAAACTTTGTACATATAAAACTTTGATAAAACTAAAAAATCAATTAAAAGACATCAATTCAATAGTTTATTAATCAATCAGTGATAATGGTTTGGCTCTGTGGCACCACCCAAATCTCATGCTGAATTGTAATCCCTAGTGTTGGAGGTGAGGCCTGGTAGGAGGTGACTGGATTATAGGGGGATTGGTCTCTAATGGCTTAGCACCATCTCCCTAGTGATTTCTCACAATAGAGTTCTCACAAGATCTGGTTGTTTAAAAGTGTGTGGCACCTTCCCCTTCTCTCTCTCTCTCTCTCTCTCCTGCCACCATTTGAAGATGTGCTTGCTTACCTTAGTCCCTCTGCCATGATTGTAAGCTTCCTAAGCCTCCCCAGCAATGTCTCCTCTACACCCTGTGGAACTGTGAGTCAATTAAACTTCTTCTTTTCATAAATTACCCAGTCTCAGGTAGTTCTTTATAGCAGTGTGAGAACAGACTAATACAGAAAATTGGTATCAGAGAAATGGGGCATTGCTATAAAGATATCTAAAAATGTAGAAGTGACTTTGGAACTGGGTAATGGGCAGAGGTTGGAACAGTTTGGAGGCTTTGGAAGAAGACAGGAAGATGAGGGAAAGTTTGAAACTTCCTAGAGACTTGTTGAATGGTTTTGACCAAAATGATAGTGATATGGACAGAGATGGCCAGGCTGATGAGGTCTCAGATGGAGATGAGGAACTTACTGGGAACTGCAGTAAAGGTCATTCTTGCTACGCTTTAGCAAAAAAACTAGTGGCATTGTGCCCCTGCTCTAGGGAATCTGTTGAATTTTGAACTTGAGAGAGAGGATTTCGGGTATCTGGCAGAAGAAATTCCTAAGCAGCAGCAGAGCATAAAAGTTTGGAAAATTTACAGCCTGACCATATAGTAAAAAAAAACAAAAACAAAAACAAAAAAAAACCCGTTTTCTGGGGAGGAATTCAAACCTGCTGCAGTAAAGATAAGCCAAATGTTAATAGCCAAGACAATGTGAAAAATGCCTCCAAGACATTTCAGAGACAGAGGGCTGGAGGACTAGGAGGGAAAAATGGTTTTGTGGGCCAGGCCTAGGGTCCCCCACTCTGTTCTGTGCAGCCCTGGGACATGGTGCCCTGCATCACAGCTCCTCCAGCTCCAGCCTTGGCGTAAAGGGCCTCAGATATGCTTTAGGCCTCTGCTTCAGAGGGCAAAAGCCATAAGAAGCATTGGCAGCTTCCACATGATGTTAAGCCTGTAGGTGTGCAGAGTGCAACAGTTGAGGCTTGGGAACCTCCACCTAGATTTCAGAGGATGTATGAAAATGCCTGGATTTCCAGGCAGAAGTCTTCTGCAGGGGTAGAGCCCTCATGGGGAACCTCTACTAGGACAATGTGGAGGGGAAATGTGGAATCGGAGCCCCCACACAGAGTCCCCACTGGAGCACTGCCTTGTGGAGCTGTGAGAAGAGGGCCACCGTCCTCCAGACTCCAGAATGGTAAATCCACCAACAGCTTGCACCGTGTGCCCAGAAAAACTCCAGGCACTCAATGCCAACCTGTGAATGCAGCCACAGGGGCAGTACCCTTCAGAGCCACAGGGGCAGAGCTGCTCAAGGCCTTAAGAGCCCACCTCTTACATCAGCATGCCCTGGATGTGAGACATGGAGTCAAAGGTAAACTATTTTGGACCTTTAAGATTTAATGACTGTCTGCTAGGTTTCAGACTTGTTTTGTCCAATTTCTCCCTTTTGGAATGGGAGCATTTACTCAATGTTTGTACCTCATTGTACCTTGGAAGTAACTAACTTGTTTTTTATTTTACAGGCTGATAGGCAGAAGTGACATGCCTTGTGTCAGATGAGACTTTGGACTTGGACTTTGGGGGACCATTGGGAAGGCATGAGTGTGTTTTAAAATGTGAGAAGTACATGAGATTTGGGAAGGGGCAGGGGTGGAACGCCATGGTTTGGCTTTCTGTCCCCACCCAAATCTCGCATTGAGTTGTAATCCCTAGTGTTGGAGGTGGGGCGTGGTGGGAAGTGATTGGATCATGGGGTGGTTTCTAGTGGTTTAGCATCATTCCCCTAGTGCTGTCTTATGATAGAATTCTCACAAAATCTGGTTGTTTAAAAGTGTGTGGCACCTTCCCCTTCTCCCTCTCTCTCTCTCTCTCTCTCTCTCTCTCTCCTGCCACCATGTGAAGACATGCTTGCTTCCCCTTTGTCCTTCTGCCATGATTGTAAGCTTCCTGAGGCCTCCCCAGCCATGCATCTTGCACAGCCGGTGGAACTGTGAGTCAATTAAACCTCTTTTCTTCATAAATTACCCAGCCTCAGTTCTTTATAGCAGTGTGAGAACGAACTAATACAATCAATAAATATATATTCACAATAAACCATTTTTAATTAACAAAAATCTCTGCCTGTTGTAATCATTTCTATGTGAAAAACTCACAGAAAGGAGGTCTTGAACATTCCTCTAGTCAGCCTACGCTTCTGGTGATGACTTTCCCTGGCCTGCAGGTTCCTAGTTCAACCAAACTGCCATCAATCTCCCCCCATGGAGGCTGGAGGAGTTCTGTGGCACAACTTGACCACCACTCTTTCTTCCAAGATGCTTAGCAAGTGTGTGCAATAAATCAGATTAAAGACTCAGCCTAAATCAAAAACATGAAGAATCATCCTTACAAATGCTTTAGAAACTATGAAAGCTCTGAACAATCACTTTTCATTCAAACACCCACTGAGAAATGACCACTGAGTGGTCTTTTGCTATATTTTCTGATAATAAATCAAATAAACAAATAGATATAATAATATTATAACATCTAGTTTTAATTAAAACAAAATTAAACATAACATTTACTTTGGTCAGTTTTAAGAATGATAATTCCACTGATACTTTTTGGAAAACAGTTGCTAATTAATAATGCTGGAGAGAGAAAAACCAAGAATAATGAATGCTTAGCTCATTATTCAAACTACCCTGGAGTCCTTGTTTTCATCTTGTCCTAAACCATTCACGTTTTCAGGCTGACAGTTTTTCCACTGTCACTCAAGGCAAAAACAGAAGACTCCTTAAACTATGTCAGAAATAAATTAGCTCCCAGATAACACACACTCCATGTAAGAAAGAAAGGAAAGAAAGAATAAGTTCCGAGGTAAATTAACTCCCGGTGTACATAATGAAACTTTACCCTCAAGCTCCAATGTAGTGATACAAACACCACAAATTCTGCCAATGACTGCACAATCTGTATATTTGTGAGAAGTTTGAGGAGAGAAAAAGAAGAGCACTCAGGCCCTTAGACAAATAAGACCATATTGAAATGACCCCTCTTAAAAATGGACTTTATTTTTTAAAGCAGTTTTAGGTTCACAGCAAAATTGAGTAGAAAAAAAAATTGATGAGAAAGTACAGGGAGTTTCCATATTTCCCCTGTCCCCACCTGCCACATGCACACAGCCTGTTCCACTGTCAACATCCCCCACCAGAGTGGAACATGTGTTGCAGTTGATGAATCTACATTGACACATCATCGTCACCCAAATAGTACAGGTTTTAACAAGTGTATAACAACAGCGTATAGCAAGCAACAACACTAATGATTTTAAGTTCTAGACTAGTGAATACCTGAAGCATTTTAGAAAACAGGAAAAGCCTCATTGATATGGACAGGAGTCAGGGAAATACTGGGTAGAAGAGGGTGGTTACCTGGCAAAGGCCCCACCCTCAAGTCTGAAGACCCGTGGCCCTAAATGGAAACAGGCATTTCTGTTTTTGAGCGCAAAAAGTTGCCTTTTGGCCCGCCACGCCCCCGTATCCTGTACCCATATAAACCCCAAACCCCCAGGCTCCAGAAGCAGATGAGCAGACAAGGAGACAAGCAGAGGAATGTCAAAATGGTGCGGCAGGGAGAGAGAAGAGGAGGAATGTCTCAACACCAAGAGTTCAGCGGGGAGTGGTTGGAGAGGAGTTCAGCTGTCAGATGGCCAAACTCCAGGGGAAGACCATCTTCCTACTCGGTCCTCCCTTCAGGTTCTCCATCCTTCCTGCTGAGAGCCACCTCCACCATTCAACAAGACCCCCACATTTATCCTTCAAGTCCACGTGTGACCCATTTCTTCCAGGATGCTGGACAAGAGCTTGGGATACAGAATGCTGTCACACTGGCCCTCTGCCCTTGCTTGTTAAAACTCAATCCATTCTCAGACGGCTAAAAGAACACATTGTAACACGTGCCCACTTGGGCTCCTGCACCTGCCTGTCTGCATGCTCCCCTTCCTGTAAGGGCTTTGAGCGGTGTCAGCAATCGAACAGACAAGCCACACCCGGGTTGCATGTCCTGTGAGAGGGGTCAGGGAACTCTTCCGTTTCATCATTACCCAACTTTGGGACTCAGGAAAGGTCTCACAGGGAAATTCTTGCAGAATCTCATGGAAAATCTCACATACAATGTGGATCTGTGAGATCCCACTTCAACACAGGCCACAGGGCCACCTTCTGCACCCATGTGGGTTGTCGTAAGTCTTCCTTAGTCTCCTCAAGAATGACATGATGCTATGATGTTGGCAGGAATCTTCCACACCTTCCAAAACACGACAATATGGGCCAAGCCCGTGCAGAGACTGTGGCTCCTGCTTTGGGAGTCGCCTGGAATTGTTGAGAGAGTTAGCAAATCCCAGAACCAGGTTTGTTAGAATTAACTGCTCAACCAGATTGTATTGAAAATGGTCTGAAGTCAAAGATGACAGATGCAAACGGGCTAAATTGCTCAGTTAATTCTTCCATTTCTCTTCCTCCTACTTGTTGCAGCTTCAGGGAGGACTCAGGAGAGCACTGTTTGAAAACCACTGATCTAGTTTGCACTTTCATTTTACAGAGAGGAAACTGAGGGCCACTGAGATTCAAGTGACTCATCCAAGGTGACCCAAACCCTGGAGTTTGTTGTTGCTGTTGTTTTTCACACTATGCAAAGCACTAAAAAACTTTCATTTGAAACAGGTGAACAAAAGTCTAATTTGTAGTGAGGTCTGGGGGAATGATTGTCCAGTCAATTCCTCAATTCATGAAGGGGCATTTGGGACGCCACAGAGAAACATACACAGGTATCCCTACTCCCACCCAACACAATTCAGGAGGGGTGGTTCCCCCGCCACTGCACTGAAGCAGATTCATTTCCCCCAGGGCTGTGGGAGGCGATTGAGGCTGAGTGAATGATACAGTCTTTTAATTTGTTTTTAATTGTCGTGTCCTGGTAACCCTTCCAAAGACCATTCACGGATAGTAGTTTTATTTTTTCCACTTATTAACCGCATTCACTAGACTGGAAAAAGAATTCCCTATCTCCCAAGAATTCTCCCTTTCATTCTTGTAATTCCTTTTTTTTTTTTTTTTCCAGCACCAGGAAAGTAATGTGTATAAAACTAGAGCCAAGCATATTGTGGTTTCAAATACAAGCCTGTTTGGAGCAGAAACCCGTGGGATTGCTGCGTTTCAGCCTCAGGGGATGGCCCGCTGATGGCCTCGGCCTGTGAAAGGGAGGGGCTTGAATGGCGCTTTGATTCAGCCCAAATCTGGGGGTGGAGGGTGGGGAAGAGGCAGGTCTGTTATTTGACACTCTCTGTTGGGCTTGGCCCAGGCCTCACTCCTTATGCCGGCCCCCCTGAAGCCTGCAAGCCCTCTCTGAGGATGCACTGACTTGGCAAGGGCTGAAATGCATAACATTCCTTGCTGCTTAGGAAGTAGACCAGCAATCCCCAGGGCTCGCGAATTCCATGCGCTTTGAGAATGGTGCTCTTCATAACCTTCCCCATCCACACACACACACAGACACACTCCACACACACACCCCAAACATACACACACACGCACACACACATTCCACATACACCCAAACATACGTGTACACACACACTCCACACACACACTCTCAAATATACACACACATGCACACAACACACACCCAAACATACACACTCCACACACACACACCCAAATATACACACACGCACAAACTAAACACTCACTACACACACCCATACACACAATCCAAATATACACACACACGCACAAACTACACACACACTACACACACACCCAAACATACATGTGCACACACACGCTCCACACACACACCCCAAATATATACACATGCACACAATCCACACATACACTCCATATACACACACAAACCCAAACATACACACTCTACATACACACCGCACACATCGCATACACATACACGCTCTACATACACCCAAACACACACACACATGCACATACTACACAAACACTCCAAACATACATATAGACTCACACTCTACACACACATTCTATACACACACTTTATACACATACCCCAAAAATACACATTCTACACACACCCCCAAACATACATACGCACTCCACACACACCCATAAACATACACATACTCTACACACACACACTGCACACACACAGCCCCCCAAACATATACACACACTGTACACACACACCCAAACATACACACACATGCACACATACTCCACACGCACCCCATACATACACACGCACACACTCCACACACACATCCTACACACACACTCCCCACACACGCTCCATACACACACACACAATACACCCATACACATACACACACACACTCTACACACACACTCCACACATGAACCTCCCGAAACATACACATACACACTCAACACGCACACACATCCTCCACACACTATACACCCTACACACACACCTAAACGTACACACACACCACACACACACCCCAAACATACACACACACCCAAACACACACATGCACATACACTCCCCACACACACTCCACACACACTCTATACACACTCCATGCACACACTACACACAGCCAAACATACACACACACGCACACACACACCCAAATACACACATACATACAAGCTCCACACACACACCCCACACTCTATACATACACTACACACCCCCAAACATACACACACACTCTGCAACACCCCCTAAACATACATACATGCACACACACACTCCACACACACACTTTACACACACACTCCACACACACATATCCCAACATACACTCCACACACACATACTCCACATACACACTTCATACACACACACCTAAATATACATACACACACACCCCAAATATATGCACACTCTCCACACTCATACTCTACACACACACTCCATACACACACGCACACACACATAGCTACACACACACCCCAAACATATACACACAACACGTATACACACACACACCACACACACCCCAAACACACACACAGACCCTAAACATTCACATCCACACACACTCCCAAACATCCACATCCACACACACACTACACACACAAACACATTCACACATACAAATCACACACACATACAAACACTACATGCATACACACCCCTACACCCCATACACCACACACTCTCTACACACACACACACTCCACATACCTCACGCATACACACCCCATACATACACACTCTGCACACACACATATCCTACACACTTTACTATGGCATTAACCATGTGTGTGTTTGCTAGCTGATTTTAAAGTATTTATTATCGTTGTTTGCATGGAAAACCTGAGAATAGACAGGCATATTATCAGAATTAATAACAGACCTTACCAAGAGGAAGAAGTAAATGCAGTACCACGAGTATAGCCCTGGGTGCTGGAGAATGAGTTTGAATCCTTGCTTCGCCACTTATGATGGAATCTACTTAGATTCTCTGCACTTCTTTGGACTTCAGTTTCCTCATCTATAAATAGTTATAATAATAAGATCTCCCTCACTGGGTCATTGTGAGATTGAATGCATGTCATTCATGTAAAATGCCTAGAACAGTGCCTGACACATACCGAGAGTTATATAGATGCCTGCTATAATGATAAGGTAGTATGATATTCTGCTATGACTTTGAGATCAATATGCAAAAATTGATGGTATTCTAAACACTGCAACAAATAGTGAAAAGATATAATTTGTAAAAGATCACGTTTACATAACTTGTAATAGCATAAAAATAAGGTGCCTAGGAATAAATCTAACAGATGATGTGCATGATCTTTAAAAAGAAAATGATAAAATTTTGTCAAATGTAATTAAAGAGACTGAAATAAACGGAGAACTATTCTATGTTCTTTATGAAAAATTTATAACCTTGAACACTTTTCTTCCCCTCATATTACTCTTTAATTCAAAGTAGTTCAAAACAAAATATTGATTGGTATTTTTAGTGTATGTTGTGGAACTTGACGAGTTTGATTTTAAATGAAGGCTAAATAGTAAATAATTGAGAAGCATGGGATCAGCACAGAGATTGACAAATAGAACAATGAAATGGAAATGGAATGTCCAGGAAGACTTTCCTGCATTTATAGAAACTTGATAGATGGCAAAGGTGATATTACAGGTCAGTGGAAATAGGGTGAATTATTCAAAAACAATAATACTGGGGCAATTAATCAGCCATTAGCAAAAACTCAAAATTAGATCCTAGCTTCAGTCATACCCTGGACTAAATATTTCAGTGTGAAAAACAAAACAAAGCTGAATATCTTCTGGTGACCCCGGGTCAGAGAAGCATTTCTTAAACAAGATTAGAAAGCACCAACCATAAAGGAAAAGACCGACAAATGTGACTATGTTAACATAAATTTTGTTAATGTTTTATTATTTTCTGGTTCACCAGGGTAGGCTACGGTCCCAGTTTTGCACTGTCTCCGCACAGGATCATCACACAGCTATGGCCTTTACATGGTGACTTTGCATCACCTGCCCGTAGGGTGGGCAGCATGCATCTCCACACAATTGAGTTTGAGTCTCACCGGGTGACTTGCTTTGGGCAACAGAACGTAGGACAACATGCATGATATCCAACCGATTTTTTTTTTTTTTTTTTTTTTTTGAGACAGAGTCTCACTCTGTTGTGCAGGCTGGAGTGCAGTGATGTGATCTCTGCTCACTGCAACCTCTGCCTCCCAGATTCAAGCAATTATCATGCCTCAGCCTCCCAAGTAGCTGAGATTACAGGCATGTGCCACTACGCCTGGCTAATTTTTGTATTTTTAGTAGAGATGGGGTTTCATCATGTTGGCCAGGCTGGTCTTGAACTCCTAATCTCAAGTGATCCACCCACCTCGGCCTCCCAAAGTGCTGGAACTACAGGCATGAGCCACCGCGCCTGGCCCCAACCCAAGATTTTAAATGTGCTTGTGTGGTTTTCCTTGGTCTCTTCCATTAATCATGAGATGAGCATGCCCTGAGTAGCTGCTGTCTTTGAATGTGAAATATAGACAACAGACTTAAACCAGACCTGAAGTCTGAGGCAGAGCCACCCTGGTTGAACAATAGAACTGTGAGTTAGGAAAATACAATTTTGTTGCTTAACTACTCAGATTTATCTGCAGTATTATCCTAGCAATAACTGACTAGCACATTAACCTATTCAAATTTTTTTGTGGGGGAGGGGAAAGGGTATCAGGGCTCATAGAATCAATAAGAGGGTAGAGGCTTTGAAACAGGCAGGAACCAGGATATATTTTGGGGATGAATTTCAAGACCATCAGCAAGTGTAAAAAGCAGGCTCTCGTAAGGCCAGGGCACAACTGCTGGGATGAAATAGAATTATTTTCTGCTTCTTTGATCCTCTGGTCAAAATCCAAGTACTAGGAAGAGAGTATGTAATTGTCCTAGGTTGGACTACCTCCATCCACAAACTAGAGAATACAGGTATCTTGGTCACTATCTACCAGACTACATCCCCTGGGAAGAAAAAAGGCCTCAAAAAGAAATGTGAGCCGGGCACAGTGGCTCACGCCTGTAATCTCAGCACTTTGGCAGCCAAGGTGGGTGGATCACTTGAGGACAGCAGTTTGAGACCAGCCTGGCCAACATGGTGAAATCTGTCTCTACTAAAAATACAAAAATTAGTCGGATGTGGTGATGCGCACCTGTAATCCAGCACTTTGGAAGGTTGAGGTGGGCGGATCACTTGAGACAGGAGTTTGGGACCAGCCTGGCCGACATGGTGAAACCCCATCTCTACTAAAAATACAAAAATTAGCCAGACATGGTGACACGCGCCTGTAATCCCAGCTACTTGGGAGCCTGAGGCAGGAGAATCACTTGAACTCGTGAGAGGGAGGCTGCAGTGAGCTGAGATCGTGCCACTGCACTCCAGCCTGGGT
The DNA here is from genome assembly GCF_000951035.1 of Colobus angolensis palliatus. Classification (NCBI taxonomy): domain Eukaryota; kingdom Metazoa; phylum Chordata; class Mammalia; order Primates; family Cercopithecidae; genus Colobus; species Colobus angolensis. The sequence continues at coordinate 4,620,558 of NW_012116154.1, read as the reverse complement.
GACAGAGCCAGACTCCGTTTAAAAAAAAAAAAAAAAGGAAGTGGTATACTTTTTAGAAGAACAGATTGACACTGGACAGAGCCAGAAACAAGAAATGGCCACGACACATGCTGACCAATGTGCTTCTACACTGAGGGTTCCCAGCTTGTGGGATAAGAGTACCTTGGAGAGCTTTGGAGCTGTTGCAAGAGGCCCTAAGTCTATCTATGCCACAACTATGGTCTGAGGTTTGGCAGATAACATAATTTATATCCCTATACTACCCTTTCCTGAATATATATAGATGGTATTGGATGTTATTGGCTTAATTCAGTGCAAATTCATTTTCAAGAGTTACTAGATTCACAGTAATAGTTGCTTCTTAGGGTAGACTTCCCTAACCAACAAATACTACAAACAGAATGACTGCCACACGGGAGTCTGCAAAATAGAGATCACTATTTTGATCTCACTAAATTATTCTAAGGTTCAAATGACTAAGTACACGGAGGTGCTTAGAACAGTGCTTGGGAGACAGTAAATATGCAGTCAATACCAACCATTAGCCTTCTGATGATGCCGTTTCGTCCCATGAGGGCCTGCAGGAAAGAACTCTGCCAGCGTGTGCACTGACCTGGTCACCTCAGTAGCTGTATTTCTCACAGTGAACTCACGCTCAGTCTTCAGAGAAGGCCCTCCAACTCTGTGGCTCGCCAGAACTGTCTTCCGGTGTCTGAATGGGACCTAAATCTGCCCTTCTGGTGACTTAACCCAGGTGCTGCTTCCCAAGGAAAAAGTCATCTTAGCCACTAGGTGGCCTCCCTCCAAGTCTTCTCTAAGGCTAGCATTCTTCTTGTCCTATGGGCAACACATAGTCTAGACAGAGGGTAAGGGACATCAACAGAGTGACAACAAGCAGGTTGGCTGGTGTTCGATTTTGCTTTGGAGATGAAGATGGCTTTATCTTACAATAAGCAGCCAGGCAGAGCTGGGGGTCAATTTGAGGGGGAAAATAACCCAAACGGAACTGTGTTTTAGGAAAATTAACCTTCCTAGGGTGTATAGGTCGAAGAATAAAAAGGACACACTACCCATGGACTCTTTTTCTCTATAGTGTAGGTTTTTCAAGCTAGAATAATAACTATAACAACTTTCTGAAGTCAGTTTCCTCATCTGCAACTTCCCCACAGTCTCCCATCCAAGGCCAAGGTAGCCTGATCCCACCAATCATCAGAGACCAGACGAAATCAGGCGTGCTCGGGATTGCACGGTGTGCTATCTATAAAGCACTTGGGGTGTGCTTCTACACTGGGGGTTCCCAGCCCGTGGGCTAAGAATGCCTTGGAGAGCTTTGGAACTGTTGCAAGAAGCGCTAAGTCTATCTATTCCACAACCATGGTCTGAGGCTTGGTAGATAATATAATTTATATCTCTATATTACCCTTCCCTGAATATATACACATAGATGTTATTGGATGTTATTGGATTTAATTCAATGCAAATTCATTTTCAAGAATTACTAGATTCATAGTAATAGTTTCTTCTTAATGTAGATTTTCCTAGCCAACAAATAGTACAAACAAAATGACTGTCACACAGGAGTCTGCAAAATAGAGATCACTATTTTGATCTCACTAAATTGTTCTAAGGTTCAAATGACTAAGTACATGGAGGTGCTTAGAACAGTGCTTGGGACACAGTAAAGATGCAGTAAATACCAACCATTATCATGAAGCGATTCTCATTCTTGAAAGGTGGGGCTCACTCATCTAGATGATCTCTAAAGCCATGCTTTGTGCCTTTGAATTTTAATGGCTTTACACATTTTATGAAAAATCTTGTGATGGGGGCAGACATTCTTTGAGATCTGTTGCTGTTGCTGATGCAGAAAGTGCTTTAGCCTATGAGCCATTCTTCTAAGCTTGGCTAGAAGGCGTCCTTGGAAGAGCGCCCATATCTCTTCAATTGACCGTGTGGTCCAGAGAGGCCGCAGTCGGAGACCTTTGGGCACTAACACAAGGGCAGTCTGTTTCCTCCAGGGAGGAATGAACCGACTTCTGTCCCACGCAGCTCCTCCACTGCAAAGCTACCCGAAAAATACTAAAGTGACCGCAAGGTGGCACTGCAACCCAAAATTTCACACGAGGGTGCACAGTTACCCTCAGTTCATTTTTTTTTTTTTTAATTTTTTTGGTTAATTTTTGTTTTTTTAATCATATCAATTATTTGTATTATCTTTAGAAATGGAAACACAAAACTTAAGAATTTTGTAGAGAATTTGAGTGACTTTAAGAGTGTGTCCTCAGAGTCCGGTTTAAGAAACAATTCTTCCGACTGGGAAGTCCTGGAGTTGCAGGAAGTACCCTGCCTTCAGGTGAGGGTCTCAGAGGCGATTCATTCCTGAAGTTCGGTATTTGCAAGCTTTTCAAAGCTTTCAGAGCTATCAAAATCAAAGGGCCACAAGATGGAGAAGGTACTCCTTGAAAAAATATCCTTTATTTTAGGAAAATAATTTTTCAAAAATTTCAATAGGTTTCGGGGGAACCGATGGTGTTTGGTTACATGCGTAAGTTCTTTAGTGGTCGTTTCTGAAATTTTGGTGCCCTCATCACCCAAGCAGTGTATGCTGTACCCAATTTGTAGTCTATCATCCCTCACCTCCCCTCCCACCCTTTCCCCGAGGCCCTAAAGTCCATTGTATCATCCTTACACTTCTGTGTCCTCAAAGCTTAGCTCCCATTTATAAGTGAGAACATGCGATGTTTGGTGTTCTATCCCTGAGTTACTTCACCCAGAATAATGGTCTCCAATTCCATTCAGGTCGCTGCAAATGCCATTATTTTATTCCTTTTTAAGGCCCTCCGTTCATTTTTAAAAAAATGATATGTGATATTTTACATATTTATGGAGTACATGTGCTATTTTGTTATATGCATCAAATGTGTAATGATCAAGTCAGAGTATTTGGAGTCTCCATTACCCTGAGTATCATTTCTATGTGTTCTCTCTTCTAGCTACTTGGAAATCAACAATACATTGTTGTTAACTAGAGTCACCCTATTCTGCTATTGAACAACCACCCCACCAAAAAAAAAAAAAAGATTGTATTGTTCTGTTCGTTTTTAAACTCTCCTTTCTCAGACTTTACCATGCATAAAATCCAGCCAGGATCTTGCTAAAATGCAGCTTCTGAATCAGTAGGCCTGGGATGGAGCCTGAAATTCTGCATTTCTGACGTCTCTCAGGTGATGTGAACGCTGCAGCCTGGTTTTAGCTGGAGTACAGCTTTCAGCAATTCTCTGTTGTTGTTTCTAATTAGGGACAGGAGTGAGAATTAAGAAGACCAGAAAAATGGCTCCTTTCTGTGCCTTTAGGAGGTGATGAAGAGCAAGAAGAAAAATCAGAAACAACCAAAGAAAACCAGGGCAGCTTTCTCTTTCCATTCCAATCCCGTGAGATTTGCGGTTCTGCCCTCGGAGACAACTGATACAAGGCAGCAGGTGCCCCGGAGAAGGTGAGTTGTGGAGAAGGTCAGACCTTCCCAGTAGGGTCTTTCTCTGACACAAGGACTCCTTCCAGAATTTGTTACAGAATTTACAACACAGGAAGTGACCTGATGCTTCAGCAAATACTTCATGGCTTCCCCCAAAACCAAAGTCGGGGTTCCTGAGAGGGTGCATAGAAAGTCAGGGTGGAGGCTGGGCCCGGTGGCTTACGCTTATAATCGCAGCACTTTGGGAGGCCAAGGCGGGCGGATTACGAGGTCAGAAGATCAAGACCATCCTGACCAACATGGTGAAACCCTGTCTCTACTAAAAATACAAAAATTAGCCGAGTGTGGTGGCGCGTGCCTGTAGTCCCAACTACTCAGGAGGCTGAGGCAGGAGAACCACTTGAACCTGGGAGGCAGAGGTTGCAGTGAGCCAAGATCACGTCACTGCACTCCAGCCTGGTGACAGAGCGAGACTCCATCTCAAAAAAAAAAAAAACAAAAAACAAAAAAAAACACGTCTGGGTGGAAAGAGCCAAGCTGAGAATTGAAGAAGTGTGGAGTCACAGGAAGAGGCGCTCTGCCGGCAGTGTCACTCTTGCATACACAACGAGATTTATTTTAATCCCATGAACTTCTGCTTTCCACAGTGAGAAGGCCCCGTGGGGAGCAACCAATGAAGTGAAACTGCTTCTAACCCAGTGCTGGGTGTCTGTAGGTATTCACAGGCCCTTGCTTTAAGGTAGATGCATGTGGATCCCAGCATTGCAGCACTGGGATGCTGAGAGGTTGACACACAATTTTGAGGAGAGAAGTACCGAACCTACTGCTAGCTCCGTGGAACTTGGCATGGCTCCTCATCTCAAGGATAGTTGCATTTGGGATTACTGGGAGAAAGCACCCTTAGCATGGTTGTTAGCATCATCGAGAAAGCACCTTCATTTAGCAATGTCAGTAGTAAGAGACTCTTGTAAGGATCTGCAAAGGGCCCAGGGGTAGCTGCTGCGAGCTAGAGGGGAAAGGAGCTGACAGCAAGCTGTCTGGCACCTGCGAGAATCTCAGGTTTGAATGGAAATACTCTTGTGCACGTTTGCAGGAGGGTCACTGATGTTGTTGTGCCTTTTTTGTAGCCACAGGCTGGTGAGGATTGGTAGCATTTGGATTTCACACGTCATGATAAGAATCTCTCTTCCACAACGAGATACCTCCATCCAAGAATAGGGTCTAGCAGGAACAAGTATGTCCATGTTACTACACATAGGAAAGAAATGAATTCTTCAAGTCACCAAGCTCTTGCTCTACCGGTGTAGCAGAGCATCTGTGAAAGCAGGCTCTGGGCCGGGCACGGTGGCTCACGCCTCTAATCCCAGCACTTTGGGAGGCCGAGGCAGGTGGATCACCTGAGGTCAGGAGTTCGAGACCAGCCTGGCCAACATGGTGAAAACCTGTCTCTACCAAAAATACAAAAAAATTAGCCAGGTATGGTGGTGTGTACCACCTGTACACACCTGTAATCCCAGTTACTTGGGAGGCTGAGGCAGGAAAATCACTTGAACCCAGGAGGCAGAGGTTGCACTGAGTGAGACAGAGGTTGCACTCTAGCCTGGGTGACAGAGAGAGACTCCATCTCAAAAATAAAAATAAAAATACAAAAGCAGGCTCTGTCATCACACTGTCTTACTTTCCTGTCACTAGCCATGAAACTTTGACTTCTGGTTGGGGACTTTATCTGTTAATAGGAATAATGATAACATTTAACCCTTAGATCTATGTGATTTAGAACAAGTATAACTCATGACAGACTTAGAACAGTGGCTGGCACATTTGAAATCTCAAGAAAGGCTGAGCATGGTGGCTCATGCCTGTGCTTTAGGAGGCTGAAGTGGGAGGATCACTTCAGGCCAGGAGTTCAAGATCAGCCTGGGCAATATAGTGAGACCCTGTCTCTACAAAACAATTAAGATATAAGCAGAGCATGGTGGCATGTGCCTGTTGTCCCAGCTATGCAGGAGGCTGAGGTGGGAGGAATGCTTGAGCCCAGGAGGTGGAAGCTGAAGTGAGCTGTGGTCATGCCGCTGCAACCCAGCCGGGGCAACAGAATGAAACCTTGTCTCTAAATAAATGAATAAATAGTAAATCCTCAAGAAATGTTTAGTGCCTTGTATTGTTAAGTACAAGGCCAGGATGCTAACGACAGCATCATGGAAACTTATTTTTCCAGAAATAAAAGAGCCAGAAAGAAGTTGAGGGCTCAGGGGCAGTGAGTGCAGGAATCAAAGATCGATCCTAATGGAACATCAGAGCTAACCTTGCACACATTCTTTCAGCAGCTTTCTCTGGCCTGTTTTTTTCCCCAGGGCCAAAGGTATTGCTGCCAGGAAAGACACTTAAAGTCCTTAGGTCTAGAAGGTTCCTGGGCATGACCAAGGATCTAACTTTCTTCACAGGGAGAACACATAATGTGGTGCCTTAACCCATCATGGCCTAAAATAATAAAGGCCTCGTCTCCTTTCCATTTTTAATAAACACCACAGGAGGAACATCCAATAAACTTAATATTGTGGTATTAGAATGTGCCTGTTCCAATCTGTCAGAGCAACCCATCTTACCACCGAATTTCACTACATCATACATTAGTGCTCAAGATAAAAACTGTCCTGCTGCCAGCGACTTCCTCTGAAACAGAAAAAAATCATTGTACAGCTAAGAAATCAGAAGCAATACACATTCTGGCTGCGAAGCCAAGATATTCTCCTTCTCAGGACTGTGTAGCACAGGGCCCCTCTCTATAAAATAATTTGATTAAAAAAATATGTTTTGGCAGGAAGTAGTGGCTCACGCCTGTGATCCCAGCACTTTGGGGGCCAAGGTGGGCAGATCACCAGAGGTCAGGAGTTCGAGACCAGCCTGGCCAACATGGCGAAATCTCTACTAAAAATACAAAAATTATTCCAGCGTGGTGGCGTGCACCTATGATCCCAGCTACTCGGGAGGCTGAAGCAGGAGAATCACTTGAACCTGGGAGGCAGAGTTTGCAGTGAGCCAAGATTGTGCCACTGTACTACAGACTGGGTAATAGAGCAAGACTCCATCTCAAAAACAAATGTTTTGTGGCCAGGCACAGTGGCTCACGCCTGTAATCTCAGCACTTTAGGAGGCCTAGGCAGGCAGATTGCTTAAGCCCAGGAGTTCAAGACCAGCCTGGGTAACACGGCAAAACCCTGTTTCTACCAAAAAAGATACAAAAATTAGCTAGGAGTGGTGGTATACACCTGTAGTCCCAGCTATTCAGGAGGCCAAGGTAGGAGGATCACTGGAGCCCTGGAGGTGGAGGTTACAGTGAGCTGTGATTGCACCACTACATTCCCGCATTCCAGGTGAGAATGAGATTCTGTCTCAAAAAAAAAAAAAAAAAAGAATACTTTGAAATGGATGGACCCATGTGAGGTTCAGTGAGTTATTAATGAGAATCAGTACAGAAGAGTTGTTTGCATATTGTTTATTTTCTAGCTGGTACCTGTGAGGATCCTTTGCAGCATCCAAGCAACATCTCTTCCTGTTCAAACCCAGGAGCCATCTCTTCATGCATTTTATTGTTCACTGTGCTGTTCTTGGTTAGTTGTGTCTCTCACCAAGAAGAAAACAGCAGCAGCGTTGTAATTAATCACAAGGCAGCTCTTCAGAACCTGCTCACATTAAATTATGTACGTCTTCTTGCCTCTGCAGTTCCCTGACAGTATGTTTGTAACGCTGGTTGAATTATTACTCATGCCGCCACATCATCTATCCACCCTGGCTTCCTGTGACTCTCAAAGGTTGTTGCTGTGCTTCATGGATGCAAGCCTTTCCCAGAGGATGCAGGGAAATGTGACCCTGTACAGTATTCATTTTCTGATTCTGTTAAGTTCACCATTCAGAATTTTATAGTATAAACATAGAACCACAAACCATCCAGCTGCATTTTCTCTTGGCCTCTTGTGGTGGTAACCATTGCATTCCTACCATGGAAGTACTTTTGATTTTGACAGAACTCCTGCCTTCCACACAAGGGTAGGCAAGGGGTCAGTGCACGAAGAGAGAAGAGCAGTCCCGCTCCTGCAAGAAACATTCCTCCTTCATCAGGCACAGCTTAATACTGACTGGCAGAGCACCATGTAACCATGGGAGGCAAGAGAGGATGTTGATTGGAAGGCCCATTGGTGTTCAGTTTTGAAAGCCATCCTTGAAGGACTGCCTGGCACATGGCTCAGAGCATACAGCAATGGCAGCTGTTACCCTGGGTGCCCAAGGCTGGGGGCACAGGGGGACGCAGGATAAAGGACACCTGCCAGGACACCTGCCACCCTCAGGTGTTATAGACAAGAGGTGGCACCACAGTCAAAACACAGATGGGCATAGGTCCACACTGGTGGCTCCAGCCCAAGGGTCAGCGATGAGCTGCTGGTAGGCAACGCCCTGAAGTCATCTTGTGTTCAATGTGAGAGTCACCCTAATCAACATGTCAACAGCATTCTGGTGCCCAGTCCTGGGTGGGCCTGTACTGCTTTTCAGGCCACCCACCTCAGATGGGGACCCAATCACCAGTCTCTGAGAGAACCCCAAAGATGTGAATTCCAGAGCTCCTCAGGATATCTGGTTGACTCCATGTTTGCGGTAGAGGGTCAGAGGTCATCTCAAAGGGGAGAAATAAAGACTGGGGTCCACATAGGTCTGCATCTGGGCTGGGGCATCCCACTTGGGGAACACTGCCAGTCCTAGCTGTACCAGGCCCTCAGAAGAACTTAGAAAGTTCAAGGGAGACCTTCCGAAGCACTAGGGCAAGGGGAGATCGGAGGCGTGGACCCACAGCGAGGGCTTCATTGGCCCAGTGCTGCCCCTTCCCCTCTAAAAAGGCTAAGACAGCAAAAGAACAGGGGAAGTAGTTGGGGGTCGTGGAGCCAGGTACCCCATTTGCAGTGATTCATATAATCTGCAGACTCCAAAATAGTTAAAGGGCTGCCCAGAGCAAGCCCCTGAGATCCGGCAGCTTCCAATAGGAGGAGGCAAAGAGAAGATTCATGAAGTGTGCGGGGATTGGGGAAAGCACCAGGCCAGTGATGGCACATCCCAGAAAGTGTCAGCAAAAATACAGATGGTGAGGGATGCCCCTTGATACGGTTTGGCTGTGTCCCCACCCAAATCTCATCTTGAATTGTGGCTCCCATAATTCCCACATGTTGTGGGAGGGACCCAGTGGGAGGTAATTGAATCGTGGGGTGGTTTCTCCCATACTGTTCTCATGGTGGTGAAGAAGTCTCACAAGATCTGATGGTTTTATAAGGGGTTTCCCTTTTTGCTTGGCTCCCATTCCCTCTTGTGTGCCACCATGTAAGATATGCCTTTCACCTCTGCCGTGATTGTGAGATCTCCCCAGGCACATGGAACTGTGAGTCTATTAAACCTCTGTTTCTTTATAAATTACCCAGTCTTGGGTATGTCTTTATCAGCAGCGTGAAAATGGACAAATACACCCCTTTACAAGTAAAATCTGTATCCTTGATTTCCAACAACAAGCGCTGACACTGGAGGGGGCAGCCGTGGCAACAGAGGCCCTGCCGGACTTCAGAGAAACAGAGGAGGCTGATCAACAAAGGGTCCACAGAAAGAAAATCCTTAGGGAGTGGACCTGTGCCAGGCACTGTTTTAGGCAGAGATGGAGACAATATCTGTGAGCAAAACAGAAAAAAAAATCTCTGATCTAAAAGAGTTTGCATTCTAGTGGGGGAAGACAGGGAATCAGCAGGATAAAGAGAAAACTTAGAAGTAAACTTCGAAGATGGCAAATTCTGTGGAGACACAAAAAGCAAGGAAGGTGAACAACGAGTGCCGCCATTTTCTACTAGGTCATCCAGGAAGTCTTCAGTGGAAATGGGATTGGAGCAAAGATTTGAAGGGCAAAAAGAATACTGAAATAAATGTCTTGGGGAAAATGTGAATTGATTTAGAGTACACTCCACTGATTTTTCATTAAGTATGTCAAAATGATGATTAGAATGTGCATGTGTTGTTAGAGTATTAACAGTTACCCTTGAGGCTGCTCAGACACCATTAACAAGACAAGTATCTCACTGTGAAGAGGCAGACATGGGGCTGCTGTCAGGAATTGTGCTGGCCAGGAGCCCCCACCCAGCCTCCCTAACCCTAACCCTGAACACCCCTACTGTTGGCTGCATCTTTGTCCTTGGACACCCAGAACGCAATGTTGTCCAGCAGCTCAGAGCCCCCATCTGTGAAAGAGGGCAGTGTCTTAGCAGCTGGCTGTTCAATAGGTGTACAGGTGTAGGCCACTTCCAGACCCACAGTCAGGAGTTTTTCATTGTGCTTGTCCCCTGGAGGACTTCAGGATGCACCACCAGACCCACCCCCTCCCTCAAGTGGGTCCTCAAGGAGCCCTGTCCAGGGTTAAAAGCATCAATGGCAGCAGCACGTCATGGGTCACACCAAACCAGGTGGGAAACTGAGCTCAGGGACCAGGGAATGTATCCCCAGCAGGGTGCTAGTGATTAAGTTGCCTTTGAAACCTCCAGGGGAGAAGAGGCTCCCCATTATTTCCCATCCTTTACGTAGAGAACATTTTCGGGCTCCTAGACCAGGGGTGGCTGACCTGAGGAGCAGTCCCCATTGCAAGTTACTGATGGCAAAATAATGTTTTTATCAGGGATGGAATCAGGTGGCAAATGCAGGATGCTTTGGCCATGGAGGAAGACTGCAGAGAGAGCCTAGACCTCAAATGACTTTGGGGAATATAGATGGGCTAATCAAAGTGTCCCATCCAGTGCTCTGTTCTTGAGAATTGCAATAGAAGGAATGAGAGAATAAAAATCAAATGCAACAAGGAAAGGCCACTGAGTTGTGGATTGGAAGGAAAAACTTTAGGAGTTAAAAGACTATGACCTGGGCTTGGGTGGGTCATTTAAAATTCTGAAGCCTCAATTTCCCCGTTTGAAAGTGAGAGTTATACTTGACAGTCTCCAAATTCTCACTCACTTTTGATGTGTCTAATCTATGCTTCTCTTGAATGGTTCATCATAATAGATAAAGGAGTGAATTTTGGGGAACCATTGCCAAAAATTAGATGTAAAATTCCTTCTTCCCACTAATCTGTTGGGAATTCAAGGATTGCAATTGCATTTCAGTACAGCCCTCTTTGCCACATTTGCTAAGAGAATACAGACCATTCTCAACAACTCAACTGTTGACATCCAGAAAGGATTGCATTGTATCTGTAGAGATGCTAAGAGATTGTGAAGGCCTTCTGAGGAATGCACAGACAGACTTCACTTAAGAGCTCAGTTTCCTCAGGGAAAATAAATGAAAGAAGTTCCAGGTTGACAAATGGCAAGGAACTAAAAAGGAACTTACAAGCTCCAGAGTCATTTTTAAAACATGATCGGAGTTAATGACACCGGCTGCTGTTACAGCGTCCAGTCTGGGTATGCTCACTTCCGCATCAATGTCGTGATTCAGAACAGTGGGTCTTTGTTGAAATCTGAGATTTCTTGGGTAAAAGTATATCATCAGGTTTGTATGAGGCTAGGTGTTACTTGTATTTCAAGCCTCAAAAGCAAATAACATTCAACTCATATAAAATTTATTTTTTCTGATTGTAAGTCATAACAGTCAAAACCAAGCATATTAGGAAATTTTGGATGGTATTTAAGTTTCTGAAAAAGGAACACCACAATGATTTGATAGGTAAGATTTAAGGATTATCCAGCTGTGAAGTTGCTGAGAGCTCAGCCTAATGTGTTATTTTTAAATTTGTAATAAAACACATCTATTTTTTAAATGATATTGCTAAACTGAGGGTTCTACCATGAAATGACTAAATCCTGGCGACTTTAAGTCTAATCTTACATTCTTTGCATGTTCCAAATTAATTAAATGCAAATTAATTAATTAAAGCTGAATTAATTAAGCAAAGGTGAATTCATTAAATAATTAAAGGTGAATTCATTAACTAATTAAAGGTGAAAGTCTCATTTTGAATAATTTACTCAAGATTTACAAACCCTCAAGCAGAATCGGTCTCACTCCTCTAGAAGCCAAGAATCACATTTACATCAGTGTCCCGCCCAGGAAAGGCACTTTCCCCATGCTTTGTCCCCGCTCCACTGTAGTTTCCTTGGGTTTCCCCTTCTGCCAGACAGACCATGGGCTCACCAGGGAAGAGAGAGATGCTCAGCCCCCAGGCTGCTGGACTCTAGCTCCTCAACTCCAGCTACTAGCCAAATGGTAGCATGGCCTGGCTTCTAGATCAACACCCAGTGCCCTCCCTGTACTCTCGGGTTGGCCTTCTTGAGTATAAATTTTAAAATAATCACTAGCATGAGGAACTCATAAGATCACAAACTATAAGAAAATGAATTAGATGCAGAATCCAGTTTTAACTTGTTTAGGGGATTAGTCTTAGTAGATGGTGTGATGGCTAATATTGACTGTCGACTTGATTGGATTGAAGGATGCAAAGTATTGTTCCTGGGTGTGTCTGTGAGGGTGTTGTCAAAAGGGATTAACATTTGAGTCAGTGGAATGGGAAAGGGAGACCCACCCTTAATCTGGGAGGGCACCATCTAGTCAGTTGCCCGCATACCTAGAATAAAAGGAGGCAGAAGAACATGACAAAACTAGACTGGGCTAGCCTCCCAGCCTACATCTTTCTCCTGTGCTGGATGCTTCCCGCTCTCAAACATCACACTCCAAGTTCTTCAGCTTTTGGACTCAGACTGGCTTCCTTGCTCCTCAGCTTGCAGATGGTCTATTGTGGGACCTTGTAATTGTGTGGGTAAATATTCCTTAATAAACTCCCATATATGTTGCATATTGTGTGAGTAAATACTCCTTAATAAATTCATATATATATATGAGCTTACATATCCTTATAAACTTATATATATGTATATATATGTGTGTGTATATATATCCTATTAGTTCTGCCCCTCTAGAGAACCCTGACTAATACAGATAAAATGAGATTTTTAAAAGTAGATGCTTTTCTAGATCAAGAGCAACCAAATTTTGGCAATTCCACATGACTTGAGCTCTACTTAGGAATCCTTCAATTCTGGATCCTCTGTCTTCTTACCTGAGTTTAACCTATTCCTGCTCTTCCTGAGCTTCTCAGAATATGCCTTCAGATTCCGCCATCTATCCTTAAGCCAATTGAGTTCCCACTAAGCTCCTCTAGCCAACCCAACATCCATTCCATAAACATTCATTGAGCACCAGTTCTGAACCAGGGAATGCTGCAGACACAAGGGCAGATGTAAGTCTGTCTTAACCTTTGAGGAGTTCATAGTCTAGTGAGAAACGGAAACTTTAAAAATGTACATAATTAGGCTAATGATAGAAATATGTCCAAAGTGTGGAAGAGAATCAAGAAGCATCATGCTTATGGGAAAGAGTAAGGAAGATTTCAAAGAAGAGTCGATATGTGGATTGTGTCCTGAGAGAACTATAAGATTTCCTGAACAAACCCAAATAGGGAAGGCATTACAGCAGGCGCGATGTGAAACCTGGGCTCTGGAGCCATGAAAGAACACTGAAAGTTCTGGGGAAGGGCCAGTAGCTCCATAGGGCCCAATGATAGGATGCAAGGAGGAGCTGGGTGTGGTGGCTCACACCTGTAATCCCAGCACTTTGGGAGTCCAAGACAGGAGGATCATTTGAGGCCAGAATTTCAATACTGCAGTGAGCTATGATCACACCACTGCATTCCAGCCTGGGTGACAGAGCAAGAGCTAGTCTCTAACAATTAAAAATAAAGAAGATGCAAGGAGATAAAAGGAGATTGGTGTCAGATCTTAAAGGAGTATGACGTTCTCTCCCTGAATCATGTGTTTAAGCCACAGAATTTTTTTCTAACCAGAAAAGTGACATGGTATTTATTTTTGAAATATAAATTTGCAAAATTATAATTTTTTATATTTTATACTTTTCTTCCTGTGACCTGTGAGACCAGAATGAAGAATCAAGCCAAATGAGTAGGATCCGTAGGCTTTAAAAACTATCTTTATTGTTTTTTTCTACTTATAAAAGAAATACAGATTCATTCTAAGTAATTCAAACATTATAGAAATATACAACATAGAAATCAAATGCTCCCTGTAATCAAACCTCCCAGACCCAAACCACTGTTACTACATCTGGTGTAGATTTCTTTACACTTTTATTTCAATGGCAAAAACCACAATTAGTTTTGCACCAACCTAATAGTTTATAACATACTAATATGTTTTTTCCATATCAGTAAATATAGAGTTACCTCATTCTTTTTAGTGGCATGTAATATTGTATTACATTAATGTACTATAATTTATTGAATTAGACCTAATGTTGTGGACATGAGGATGTTTTCCATTTTTCTTTCTTTCTTTCTTTCTTTCTTTTTTTTTTTTTTGAGATGGAGTCTTGCTCTGTCTCCAGGCTAGAGTGCAGTGGCTCAATCTTGGCTCACTGCAACCTCCACCTCCTGGGTTCAAGCAATTCTCTTGCCTCAGCCTCCCAAGTAACTGGGACTATGGGCGTATGCCACCATGCCCAACTAATTTTTGTATTTTTAGTAGAGACGGGGTTTCACCATGTTGGCCAGGATGGTCTCCATCTCTTGACCTCGTGATCCACCCACCTTGGCCTCCCAAAGTACTGGGATTACAAGCATGAGCCACTGTGCCAGGCCACATTTTTCATGATTATAAACAATCCTGGGATGAACACCTTTTTCCATAAGCCCTTTCCATAAGTTTCTTATAAACTTGTGAAGGTGTTTCTATAGGATACATTCTTAGAAATCCTTCCAGAAACTGATATGAAGGGAATAGCCATTTTTTATTTTAATGAGTATTGCCAAACTGCCATCATTAAGTTACGTCAATTTACATCCCAACAGTGTATGTGGTCCCCAACTTCCCTAGGACTGTGGGATTTTATAGGCAGTCTGTTCTCATCAGAGAGACTGTAGAACCTCGAGACTCTTCATTTAACTCTGTGAATGTCTGCAGTTCATACATTTCTCTGGTAGTTGATACGTTAACATTAATAGCAACTCGAAGGTTTGCCCAGAAAAGCCCACATTTACGCCTATCCTTGGGCCATTCCAAGTATGCTTTTTCTTCCAGGAGAGTTTTCAGTTTATGACATCTTGTGGGAATGCAGTAGAATGGAATGGGTTCCAGTAAGATAAGAATTATATGATCAGAATTTTCATGGAAGAGATTGTGGTGGGCAAAGTAGAATTCATAATGGCACCACTCATTCTGGACAAAGTTGGGAGACAAAACAAAGATGGACTTATAGCTTTTCTCAATGAAGCTTACAATATTTTCACTAATGCTCTTTCCAGGGTCAAAGTATCTTTCATAAAGGCAAATCAAGATAGAACCATCTTCTTTCTCCAGATTGGGGATCAATTCATTCTTCACCCACAGAGAATCATGTTCACTGTATGAAATAAATGCGTGGAATCGGACATTTCTCTTGAGTTGTTCTTGAGTTGTCTTCCTAACCCTGTGCCATGTTTGTGTGCATTGACCTAGCATCCTGAAATACCAGGGCAGATCAAAGTGGAGACAGCAGAAGGCCACAGCCAACCCCACAACTAGCACGATAACCACAATGGTGACAATCAACAGAGCTGTGTTGCAAGATACTTCAGGGAGATGAACGTCTTTTAACCGAGTGCCCCTTAGATTTAAAGGGTATTCACAGGTGTATGAATCTGACCATCCAACCATCATGACCTCTGAATATGTTTCAAGCTGAATGAAATTTTTTAATTCACAGGTACACCGGAATGGATTTCTTCCCGCATTTAGAGTCTTAACTTCCTGGCAGCTCTGAACAAAATCCAGAGATGGGCTGAGAATTAAGTTCATTTCAACGTTCAGAATTGAAAGTCTACTGAAATGACTACACCCAGGGAGATCAGTTAGGAAATTAAAAGCAATATTTAGCTCTCGTAAGGCCATCAGATGAATAGTCTCTTTAGGTACAGTTTGGATTTGGTTATTATTTAGGTCAAGTATTTGAATACCTTTGGGCAAGCACCTGAAGACAGAATCAGACAATTTATTGTATGACAGATTCATGTTGACCACAGTTTCTGGCCATGAGCAATTTTCATCATTTTTATGTTGTAATAGATTTTGACTCAGATCCAAGTGTTCCAAGGGTGTGTTGTTAGCAAAGCAACTCACTAAAGAAAGTGTCTCCAGTTTATTGCTATTCAAAATGAGAGTTTTCAAGTGAGGCAGTTGGATAGTTCTTTTAAACAACTCGTCTGTTAAGATATTACTTGCAAAATTTAAATATTGGAATTTTGTAGGATAATTAGGGAAAAGCATGTGTGGCATTTGTGCATTTGATATTGTCAGGTTTTCTATGTCCATTTTGGTCAAAAGCAAATAGGTTTTATCCTGTTGAATGTAAAACACTCTGAAATGTACATGCTCCAATTTTATAGTTCTCATTACAGTATTTGAGTAGTCAAATGAATTGTGGTCAAGATAAGCCTTACCACCAAAAGTCACATTTTGGATCTGAAAGTGTTCCACTGATGTATGCCAAACAAATTGTAAGATATGGAAAAGGTCGTCCCAGAGTAAATCAACTTTATTAAGTAATAGAACTGATGTCTTAGCATTTTCTAAACTAAGATTTCGTTGCATTTCATAACTTACAAATTGGCTTTTGCCATCTATATTTGTCATTTCTAATATTTTTGAAGTCTTGATTCCATCACGCAAAAGAACCCAGAAATTTGTGTCCATTGGTAAAACAATGTGCAGTTTTGTCGTGTTTAAGATGGGCAGGCTACCTTCTTCATAATAAGAAAGAGTTCTGAATCCTAAAAAGACAGTATTTAGATGCAGATGAGCAATTTTCTGGAAATCTGATTTTTGTATTTTTGCCCCACTCAAACCAAGGATTTCCAGGTGTGACATGTTGCCAGCTTCCTCACAGATAGGCATGGTATCAAAGTCATTAAAAGAAAGATCTAAATACCTGAGACCTGCCAGTAAATACCAAGTTACACTCTTCAGTCTGTTATTAGACAAATCTAAATATCTTAACTCCTTGTTGAATTCAAAGGTTTTGAGATTCAGCTGTTGAATTCTGTTATGGCATAGAATCAAAACTTTCAGTTTGGAGACAGAATGAAAATCTGAACTCTGGAGTTGAAAAAGGAGGTTATAGGATAAATCCAGCGTGGTTGTGGCTGGGGTCAAGTCTGCGGGAACCTTTCTTAGAGACATGTTGGAGCAGTTGGTCATCAGTTCCCTTTCTTCTGGCAGCTCTGGAGCCTCGCCCTCTACTGTCATAACAATACTACAAAATATGTAAATGTTTCTGATGAGTCTCATTGTATTTCCAAAGATTTTACCACTGATTTCCTCATATGAATGATGAAGATGAGCTCAAAACCCTAAAAAGACAGTATATAATGTTAGATTTTTATTTGGTTAAATACTGTAGGACTTTTATTTGTGAAAAAAAATGCCAACATTTGACTATATTCATCAAGAGGTTGGAATAGGGTCCCAACCTGTATGTTGGGTCTTTGACTTGATCTCAGAGCATTGGCTGAGAAGTCTCCAAGCTGGCTACTGTGCCATATCTCCGTTGTTGAGGCAAGTCAGGATTCTCAGAGAGGAGAAGCGTAATGGCCCTTCAGTTTAAGAACCGCATTGTCAGGTCAGACTCAACACCCTCTCTCACATCTCCTTTTGATAGCCTGAAGATTTTAAGAAAAGTGAAAGTAATTTGTTTTATTACCAGACACTGTGAACCTTTGACTTGATATCAAGGAGTTACCCCTCAATTTTTGTATTTGTGGATATAGAAAGTCCCTGGAGCTAATATTGGACTTTCAACACTTACCTATACAGATGGAAGTTTCAAAACAGGAAACAAATAGAATGATTCCTGTCCTTCTGCCTCTATATGTCTTCAGGTTAGTGGCAAAAGCAATCTGGATCACTGCCAAATAATAGTATTAATGTTGCAAAACAATTTCCAGGTGTGACATGTTGCCGGCTTCCTCACAGATGGGCATGGTGTCAAAGTCATTAAAAGAAAGATCTAAATGTCTGAGACCTGCCAGTGAATACCAAGCTACAATCTTCAGTCTGTTATTAGACAACTATAAATGCCTTAACTTCTTGTCGAATTCAAAGGTCTTGATATTCATCTGTTGAATTCTGCTATGGCATAGAATCAAAACTTCCGGGTTAGATTTCAATGTGTCAAGATACATACTAATTGCTTCGTGTATATTATTTATTTATCACCATACTCAGTGAGGGAAGTACTATTACTCCCACTTGATAGATAAGGAAACTGAAGGACATAGAATTCTGAGGACTTTGGGAGACATGTTAAGCTTCACGTGGTTTGATTAGACATAGAACAGAGGTAGTTGGAGTACTAAGATTTTTACAATATTCATTAATCAAGATATTTATTAAGTACCTATTCTGCCTTTTCTAGGCACTGGGGAAGTAGCAGTGAAAAGAACAGGTTTCTGTTTTCACACAGCTTACATTCTAGAGAAAGGGTAAGAAAAGAGAGACTGCAAACAACACAATACGTTTATATGTTATGACTCACAATTCCACATGCCTGGGGAGGCCTTACAATCAGGGTGGAAGGCAAATGAGGAGTAAACTCTTGTCTTATGTGGCAGCAGGCAACAGAGCGTGTGCAGGGAAACTCCCCTTTATAAAACCACGAGATCTCGTGAGACTTATTCACCATCATGAGAGCATGGGAAAGACCTGCCCCTATGATTCAATTACTTCCCACCAGGTCCCTCCCACAACATGTAGGAATCATGGGAGCTACAGTTCAAGATGAGATTTGGGTGGGGACCAATATCAGGCAGTGATATTGACTTGAAGGAAAAATAACTACGATAAGGGAAACAGAAAGAGACTGGGGAGTGATTTTTTTTGTATAGAATGATCAAAAAAGGCCTCCCTGATAGTGACATTCATACAGAGATCTAAAGCGGGTGAAGAAGCAAGCCACTTGTTGTCTAGGGAAAGAGTATTTTGGAGAGAGAGAGAACAGCAAGTACAAATTTAAAGATCCTGATGTGCTTGGAAAATGTGAGGAAGGCCTGGAATGCAGTTAGGGGAGGAAATCAGAGAGAAGGTCAGATCTTGTAAGAACTTGGCAATTTTCCTCTGACTGAAATAAGAAACCAGCAGAAGATTTAGAGTCCAGGAGCGGCAGGTTCTGGCATACATTTTAAAGATTCCTCTGTTTGAGGCAACCTACAGAATGGGAGAAAATTTGTGCAATCTATCCATGTGACAAACGGCTAATACCCAGAATCTACAAAGAACTTTAAAAAATTTACAAGAAAAAACAACCCCATCAAAAAGTGGGTGAAGGATATGAACAGACACTTCTCAAAAGACGACATTTATGTAGCCAACAAACATATGAAAAAAAGCTCATAATCACTGGTCATTAGAGAAATACAAATCAAAACCACAATGAGATACCATCTCATGCCTGTTAGAATGGTGATCATTAAAAAGTCAGGAGACAACAGATGCTGGAGAGGATGTGGAGAAATAGGAACACTTTTACACTGTTGGTGGGAATGTAAATGAGTTCAACCATTGTGGAAGACAGTGTGGCAATTCCTCAAGGATCTAGAACTAGAAATACCATTTGACCCAGCAATCCCATTACTGGGTATACACCCAAAGGATTATAAATCATTCTACAATAAAGACACATGCACACACATGTTTATTGCAGCACTATTCACAACAGCAAATACTTGGAACCATCCCAAATGCCCATCAATGATAGACTGGATAAAGAAAATACGGCACATATACACCATGGAATACTACACAGCCATAAAAAAGAATGAGTTCATGTCCTTTGCAGGGACATGGATGAATGTAGAAACCATCATTCTCAGCAAACTATCACAAGAACAGAAAACCAAATACCACATGTTCTCTCTCATAACTAGGAGTTGAACAATGAGAACACATTGACACGGGGAGGGGAACATCACACACTGGGGCCTGTCAGGGGATGGGGGCGTAGGGGAAGGAATAGCATTAGGAGAAATACCTAATGTAGATGACAGTTTGATGGGTGCAGCAAACCGCCATGGCATGTGTATACCTATGTAGCAAACCTGCACATTCTGCACATGTACCCCAGAACTTAAAGTATAATGAATAAATAAATAAATAAAAAGATTCCTCTGTTTGTTGGGTGGAAATGACTGGGAGCCACAAGGCTGGCAGGGAAGACTCCGTGGGACACTATAGAGTAACTTGTGCCAGAGAGAATGTATCAGTGCAAGTGGAGAGAAGTGGTTAGATTCTAATCTCAAATTAGTAAACAATGTAACTACACATGTCCCCACCCCAGGCACTCTGAAGGTACCAAGGGCAGGTGATAAGTTAGTGTTGGAGTTTTTCTGCTTCCATTTGTATGTATCTGTTACACGCTGACCCTCAGCCTCCCTCAGACAGGCCACTCCCATAGACAAGCAGAGGGAGCAAAAGACATGCTCAACAGAAAGAAGATGGGGTAGAGAGACTTCTCTGTGTGTGTCATGCTCCCATCATTCTGAGAGGCTGGACGGGAGGTGGGGGAGGCAGTGGGCACACCCACCCACAGGAATGCACACAAACATGGCGAGATAACAAAGGTGGGGCAGAACCAAAACATACGGCCACTTAGAATGTTACCTCTCTCTCATCTGTATTTCTCTTCTCTAGAACCTTCCCAAGTCTGGTGTTTTCTTGAAGTAAAGAAATTCCAGAAAACCTCTGGAGAGCAGGGAGTGGGAGGGCCACTCCCAAGTTTTCCATTAGCGGCTGATACTAGTAAAGGAAAGAGAGCATCTTATCGCTAATCTTGGGAACACATATGATCATAGTTTCTTTGTGTGAACTCCCTTACATCATAAATTTGGAGAATTCTTTTGTAAAAATATTAATTATCCACATTGATCACATAATTTTTATATTTTGCAAACTCTGCTGGTAAGTGTTCTCAAACATCTTGGAGAAAAAGCAACAATTTTGGTAAGGTCACCACATTTAGATGATTTCTCAAAACATCAACTTTTAAAAACGTGGTCAAATGACTTAGATGCCTCTGGCCATATTTTTCTTTGCTGACATTTCAGTGACTCCCTAGAGTGTAATATATACTAAAATATTATACTGCATTAATATGTAAACATAACACAGTATAATTATCAGAAAAAAACAGGTGAATATTCTATTTAATTAACTTAGTTCCTGCTGGATTTTTTAACTGTTATATATTTAAGAGTAAGTTTTCTACATCTACTTTTAAATATTTCTAACAGAAAATCAGTTTATAACTGTGGCCTGGAAGTGTAACTACTACTCAAATTATTGTGTTCATAGTATCTAATGTATAATGATAAACTTTATATTTTCTTTCAGTTTTCTTAAAACTATACATTAAATTTCAGAATATCTTGATTTCCATGCCACTAGAAGCAGAAAATAATTTCCCATGAATTCATGATCTCTTCGGAATGACCTCTTAGTAAATAAACTTTCGTTCATTTGTTTATCAACTGTCCCCTCTCCATTCATTCCCATGATAGCTGTCTGTCTTGTTCACTTCTGTATCCTCAGCACATAGAATAGTGCTTGACACGTGGTGCCAGCTCATTAACTACTTGTTGAATGCACATATGAATGAATGAATCCTTGTATGTATGAATTTCAACATTTTAATCCTTAGCACAACATGATGCATAGTATGCTCTCATAAATGTGTGTTGAATGAATGAATTTACGTTGTGAATTCCTGATACAGTGCAGGGCGTGATGGTTAAAGAATGAGTTTGGTGGGCCGGGCGCAGTGGCTCAGGCATGTAATCCCAGCACTTTGAGAGGCCAAGG
>NW_012116154.1:4570407-4597341 GCF_000951035.1 Colobus angolensis palliatus | reverse complement strand
ATTTCTCTTTTCCCAATGATATAAAGAAATAGAAAAGAGATTAAGAACCTATTGAATGTTGAATGATCTTTGCAACATAAGAGTAAGAATGACTTCTTTTTAGTATTTCCTATGTATCTGACATGGAGCTAAGTGTTTTCTGTCCATTATCTTGTTTAATCCCTCAACAACTCAACAAAATGGCGGCCATTATTATTCATATTTTACAGATGGAGGAGCTAAAGCCCAGAGGTAAAGTAACTTGCCCAAGATGGCCAATTGAAGAAGCAGAGATTTGAACCCAGACCTGTTTCTTTCCTTCTGGATGGTAGCTAAACCCAAATGGAAGGCACCTTAAACCTTGAAATGAGGTAGCTTAGGGTGTAATCATATCCTAAGGACCGAATCACCGAGGTTGAATCCATTGATCTGACCAGCTGCCATGGCGGCCACTTCCTCGTTTCTCACCCCATGCCCCTCTCTCTGAAGCTTCATGCAGCTGCTGTGGGACACTCTGCTAGGTGCCACAAAGTTCAAGAGACTTTGCCTACACGTATATATATTCTTAGGAAAGTTATAAGTTCACAAGAATTGAAATAAAACTCGAAGTGCATGCTATTCCTAACTCAATGTAGGTGGAGCATGCACTTCGCATGCTGAATAGCTCAATGTAGGTGGTCTGGGAGAAAGCTCATTAAGAAATCAAATGCTCACAGGTTGTTAACCATTCTCTTCTTTATAGCAACCACATATGGCCCTCTTTGTCCACTTCTGAAGGAAACAGAATAAGAACTGCAATGTACAAGATCCATCAGATCTGCCCCTACTTTTAAACAGGTAACACAAATGCAGAACTTTTCAACGGGGTAAAGGAGCAACAAATATGCCTTAAATAGCCAAAGGTTTCACCCAGCAGAGGTGAACATACATTATGGGGAAATAAGGGCTAGAGAAAACTTGCCACAATGCGTGGGACCGTTCAATCTGAATAGAAGGGCTGACCAGGTTTGATCCACAATCAGTGAAAAGAAACCCACGCTCTCAAGTATCTGCAACAAATTCCTCAGATTAGTAGCCCCAAGGTCACTCATCATTAATCTACACAAAATAGTAAATACTAAAAATCTAAATAACCCTACTTCCCTCCCCTCAATATTAGCTCAAATTATCTCCTCTTTAAAAAAGACCCCTGTAGCCCTTACATCTTTTTAATGAGAGTTACAACAAACAAAGCTAAGGTTCTTACCCCGGGGTTTGCACTGTCTCAGCAGAGCTGCAGGTGTGTGGATGACTCGTTGACACGGTCAGAATTGGCTGCAGGAGCGAATTGAATCGTTTTTCTGTAAAGCTTAAACCCCATCCGCCCTCTTCTGCATGCTAGTGGTATTGCATGTTATATATATTCATTATAATCTTAGCGCTTTTAAAAATTTTGGTAAAATACATATAACATAAAAGTTGCCATGTTCACCATCTTTCCATTTTTATTTTTTACCTTTTTTTTGAGATAGGGTCTCACTTTGTCACCCAGGCCGGAGTGCGGTGGCGTGATCACTGCTCATTGCAGCCTTGACCTCCTGCACTCAATCCATCCTCCTCAGCCGCACAAATGGCTGGGACTACAGGCGCTCGCCAACTGGCCTGGCTAAGTTTTTTGTACTTTTTGTAGAGACGGGGTTTCGCCATGTTGCCCAGGCTGATCTGGAACTCCTGAGCTCAAGTGATTGCCTGTTTCGGCCTCCAAAATGCTAGGATTACAGTGTGAGCCACCGCGCGCTACCTCAAACTTTTTTAAAATTTTTATTTATTTTTATTTTTTTGAGACGGAGTCTCGCTCTGTCACCCAGGCTGGAGTGCAGTGGCCGGATCTCAGCTCACTGCAAGCTCCGCCTCCCAGGTTTACGCCATTCTCCTGTCTCAGCCTCCCGAGTAGCTGGGACTACAGGTGCCCGCCACCTCGCCCGGCTAGTTTTTCGTGTTTTTTAGTAGAGACAGGGTTTCACCGTGTAAGCCAGGATGGTCTCGATCTCCTGACCTCGTGATCCGCCCGTCTCGGCCTCCCAAAGTGCTGGGATTACAGGCGTGAGCCACCGCACCTGGCCGAGCTTAAGCATTTTTAAATGTACAATTTAGTGGCATTAATTAAGTATATTCACACTGTTGTGCAACTACTACCACTGCCCATCTCCAGAACTTTTTCATCATCCCAAACTGAAATTCTATACCCATTAAACAGTAATTTCCCATTTTCCCCTTCCCTCAGACCCTGGAAACTATAATTCTACTTTCTGTCTGTGTGAATTTGACTACTGTAGGTACCTCATGTCTGTGAAATTATACTATATTTGGTTTTTTGTGACTGGCTTATTTCACTGAGCATAATGTCTTCAAGGTTCATCCATATCATTTCTATTATTATTACGCAGAATAATAGAATCCTTCCTTCCTTTTTTCAGGCTGAATACTATTCTGTTGTATGTATGTCCCACGTGTTGTTCATTCATTCATCCATCAACGGACATTTGGGTGGTTTTCACCTTTTGGCTCTTGTGAATAATGCTGCTATGAACGTGGTGCACAAATACCTATTTAAGTTGGTGCTTAACATTCTTTTGAGTCTATACCTAGAAGTGGAATTCATGGATCATATGACCATTCTGTTTAATTTTTTGCAGAACCACCATACTGGTTTTCCACAGCATCTTAGAGCACTTTGACAATGCTTTTCTTCAAGGTGCAGGTCAGTTATCCCTTTCATCAGTTGGGTAGGGCAGTCATGTGATGATGGGCAGGAGTAGGAATGGTGACTCCATAATTTCAGCAATCAGGCAGGAGAGGGTGGGAAGGAGTTATCTAGAGCAGGGGTCCTCAACCCCTGGGCCACAGACAGGTACCAGTTCAGGGCCTGTTACGAACCGAGCCACACAGCAGGAGGTGAGTGGTGGGTAAGCAAATGAAGTTTCATCTGTATTTACAGTCACTCCCCATCACTTGCATTACCACCTGAGCTCCACCTCTTGTCATATCAGCGGCAGCATTAGATTCTCATAGGAGTGTGAACCCTACAGTGAGCTGCATATGGGAGGGATCTAGGTTGTGTGCTCCTTATGAGAATCTAATGTCTGATGATCTGTCACTGCCTCCCATCACATCAGATGGGACCATCTAGTTGCAGGAAAACAGGCTCAGGGCTTCCACTGATTCTACATTATGGTGAGTTGTATAATTATTTCATTATATATTACAATGTCATAGTAATAGAAATAAAGTGCACAATAAATGTAATGTGCTTGAATCATCCTGAAACCATCTCTCCCACATCTCCAAACCCGGTCTGTGGGAAAACTGTCTTCCATGAAATTGGTCCTGGTGCCAAAAAGATTGGAGACCTCTGATCTAGAGGTCTTGTCGTGAAGTGAAGTGATAAAACAAGCATGGTATTTTTAAAAATGTAGATTGCAAAGTACAGATCAATTTTTAAAGCAACATTTTGAGGTTTTTTTCACACTTGACTTAAGATTTAGGTGACTGCTGGAGATCACGAGTAAAGAAGAAAATTTCCAAATGGATTTGTTCGCAGTAGGAATGATCAATTTAAACATGGATGATTATAATAGATTTATGTCGTAGAAAATTGGGGAGTGCATGGGTTCTTAAAATACATTTTTTTTTCTTTTTTTGAGACAGAGTCTCGCTCAGTCGCCCAGGCTGGAGTGCAGTGGCGCGATCTCGGCTCACTGCAAGCTCCGCTTCCCAGGTTCACGCCATTCTCCTGCCTCAGCCTCCCAAGTAGCTGGGACTATAGGCGCTCACCACTACGCCCAGCTAATTTTTTTTTGTATTTTTAGTAGAGATGGGATTTCACAGTGTTGGCCAGGATGGTCTTGATCTCCTGACCTCGTGATCTGCCCGTCTCGGCCTCCCAAAGTGCTGGGATTACAGACGTGAGCCACCGTGCCTGGCCTTAAAATACATTTTTTTGACTACCATGTTGGGGTTTCTAAATTTAAAATGTAGTCCATGTATTTCCACATGTATTGTAGGGGGAAATCACACAAAATATAAATAAATGTAAAAAGAAAAACAACAGCAAAACAAAACCAGCTCTGCTGCTCACCTAAATATATACAAACATGTCTGTATTACACAGATGTGGGAAGACAGGTGCTGGCTGTACACCCATCAGGAATGTTGGAGAGGGTATTCCCAGCTTGTTGGATGAACTAAGCTCTAAAATCTTTTTCATTTCAGAAATTCTCAAGCTACTATGCTCAGCACACTCACATTGTATATTGCCCTCTCAAGGAAAAATAATCACTTGGGGTTTTTTGTTGTCCAAAGACATATTCTTCCTTTTCCCAGAGATAGACGTGTTTGAATACTTTATTGTCAGTAAACGGAGAAGTTTTCTTTAAGTGTTTTTACATTTGTTTACCAAAAACAAGTTGAGCCAAGTAAGGAGTTGTCATCTGTGTCATCTAATCATCATCATTAAGCTTGCATTTACTTCCTAAGTGTAGATAGTATTGCACACAAGATATGGGCTAACCATCATCACAAACTACACAGAACATATACTTTATTCCCATTCGTCAGATGAAGAAACTGGTTGAGAGAGAACAAAAAACTTCCACAAGGTCATCATCCAACAGAGGAGGGAGCCAAGATTCAAAACTAAGTAAGTCTGGTTCCAAAGTCCACAATTTTTTCACGACTCCAGGTGCCCAAGAGGTTATGTAATACTCTCTCTGCCTTCACCTGAGATTGCTAAAACGTTTAAATCCTTATTCACAACTAGCAATCAAGAATAGTATGCTCAGAACCATATGTGCTGATAACTTTGAGATGTAATATTTTTATTCCTTTAAAAAAAAACATGCATGTGCGCACTCACACACACACACACACACACAAACACAAACACACACACACATTTCCCTCCTATGTCTTCTTCTGATTCCAGAGGTGGGTCTTCTATGAGTCTGCTTTCACGTAAGTTGCAATGAACAGAGAGCCCTGGGTTACCACAAGGGGATGGAGGGTTATTTTAAAGACACTAGAGGCTGTAAGGAAATACAGCAGCACAGCCCAGCCCTGTAGAGACCTGGAGCAGTGGCTTCTGGGGACTCCCAGAGCAGCCGTGGTGGTCAGGCTGTCTTGTTGGGCTGCTCTCCACTTTAGCTGTGACTTGAATTCTCTTTGACTCTTCCTCAGTCTATTCCCCACTTCTCTTTATTGCTGCCTTTGCTTCTGCATGTGTCTTCCTACAGCCTTTTCCCAGGCTCGTGGCTTACAGTCAGGGCTGAGGCTCGCTCTGAGAATACCTCCCCCACGATGGGAAATCTGTTCAGATCTTTGCCTCACTATGCAAGATGGAGTGTCTCTGTTGGGCAGAGGATTCATGACCACCTTGCAGGTGGCTAGCTTATTTTATTTTTATTATTATTTTGAGACAGAGTCTTGCTCTGTCACCCAGGCTGGAGGGCAGTGGCATGATCTCAGCTCACTGCAAACTTCTCCCCCTGGGTTCAAGCGATTCTCCTGCCTCAGCCTCCCAAGTAGCCAGGATTACAGGCGTGCACCACCATGCTCGACTAAATTTTGTATTTTTAGTAGAGATGGGGTTTTGCCATGTTGGCCAGGCTGGTCTTGACCTCCTGACCTCAGGTGATCCACCCACCTCGGCCTCCCAAAGTCCTGGGATTACAGGCATGTAATCCCACTGCACTCCAGCCTGGGCGACTGAGTGAGACTCTGCCTCAAAAAAAGAAAAAAAAATGTATTTTAAGTAGAGATGGGGTTTTGCCATGTTGGCCAGGCTGGTCTTGACCTCCTGACCTCAGGTGATCCACCCACCTCGGCCTCCCAAAGTCCTGGGATTACAGGCATGTAATCCCACTGCACTCCAGCCTGGGCGACTGAGCGAGACTCTGCCTCAAAAAAAGAAAAAAAAATGTATTTTAAGAACCCACTCACTCCCCAATTTTCTACGACATAAATCTATTATAATAGCCCGGCCTATTTTTATAGTTCTTGCCTTTAAGAGGGCCTTGGCCCTGATCCAGGCAGGTAGGAAAGTCACATGACCTAGAGCTGCTGCCTGGTAGAAGGAAGGGCCTGGGCTTGCATTCTCCCTAAGGGCGCTGTAGGTGGCTCAGGGTCTAGTGTGGAGCAGGTGTTAGTTGGGGAAAGTTCCTTTACTTTAATTACTGGTATCAGTAAATGAAAATAGTGACAACTTTTTTTTTTTTTCCTGAATCCTATTTCTGAAAAATAAATGAAAAGTAGTAAGAGTCTCCCATGGTTAGAAAATTTAAATCATTTGTCATTCATTTACTACATTTGAGTATATGGAGGGAAGAACATTTTAGTTCAAACAAATAAAATGATTCTGGCCCGGCACAGTGGCTCACGCCTATAATCCCAGCACTTTGGAGACCAAGGTGGGTGGATCACCCCTGACCAACATGGTGAAACCCTATCTCTACTGAAAATACAAAAAATTAGCCAGTCATGGTGGCACGCGTCTGTAATCCCAGCTACTCGGGAAGCTGAGGCAGCAGAATTGCTTGAAGCTGGGAGACGGAGGTTGCAGTGAACCGAGATCACACCACTGCACTCCAGCCTAGGCAACATGAGCAAAGCTCCGTCTCAAAAAAAAAAAAAGAAAAGTGAAAGAATAAAATAAAATGATCCTAGATATGTGCTAGGCACCTGAAAGACCTTGGAGAGATTTGGTAACCACACTAAAAAGACAAAAAAAGGTGAAATTAATTTTAACAATATATTTTATATAATTCACCACATTAAAATATTTCACAAGTACTCACTATAAAAAATTGCTAGCAAGATACTTGACTTTTTTTTATACAATGTCTTTGAAATTAGGTGTGTGTTTTACACCTATGGCACATTTCAATTCAGGCTTGTCACATTTAAAGCATTCAATAGCCATACATGACTAGTGGCTACCATAATGGACAAACAGGACTAGAGCCTTAAGTTAATAAATGACAGTCCTACAAACTTGAACTCTAATGCACCCAAAAAACTTTTCCTAATGACACCAAATATTGATATTTCTCCTCTCTCATGTCCCTGTGTGCTACCCCCTGACTCCCGCTCCCACTTCCCCTCTCAACTGACCCGCTCACTCTGGGAATCGTCCTGTTGTAAGAGCCATCACTCAGAACCCGCGTCCTCAGAAATTCTCCCAAAGGCTTTAGGAAGGAATATGTGTATCTGTTAGAGGTGTCATGGGGGAGAAAAGGAGGACAAATAAATATTAAAGAAAATTTAAAGACAACAAGAGAGAAATGGAAGAGAAAAGCACCAGAAGGAGAGGATCAAAAGGAGAAAGCAAAAAAGAGAAAGAACAGGGGAGACACAAATAGAGAAAATTGAGATGGAAGGCAAAGAACCGGAGAGAAATGGAGAGAAAAGGAAGGGAGAAAATAAAATACAAGGCTAAACAAAGGAGCGGTAAAGAGAAAAGAGTACAGAGAAAAAGAGGAAAGTCTGGATTTCTCTTCCAGGTCTAGGTATTATTATAAGTTTGTTAATTAGTTGCTTAGCGTTGCTCTTAGGCAGAATTCCAAGACTCAATCATGTAACAAATATCCAAAAAGACATGTCAGCACGAGGAATTCCCCTGGACTTCCTCGTTTGCATCCAAGCCACATGCCACTGATGCTTGCACTGAATATGAAAAATTATACACTGAATCATGCTTACTAAGATATATTTCAATACATCCAGGGCTCCGCTAGAGCCAGCTTATACCAGCTCATAAGAGCCAATTTTTAATTTTCAAGAATTTTGTGAATCAGTTGTTAAAAATAATCATTATTAAAAATGAAATTATATGTACCTGCATTTAAATAAACTATATTTAGGGTCAAGTGCAATGACTCATGTGTGTAATCCCAGTACTTTGGGAGGCTAAGGCAGGAGGATCCTTTGAAGCCAGGAGTTCAATGCCAGCCTGGGCAAGATAGCAAGACCCCATCTCTACAAAAAAATCTTTAAAATGAGCCATGTGTAGTGGCATGCGCATATTCCTAGCTACTTGGGAGGCTGAGGCAAGAGGATCTCTGGAGCCCAGGAGTTTGAGGTTACAGTGAGCTATGATTGTGCCACTGCACTGCAGCGCAGGTGACACAGCAAGACTCCATCTCTAAAATATATAAATAAATAAATAAATAAATAAATAAATAAAGCTATATTTAAAATAAAAGTAGTAAATACTCAGAACTCATCACTTCCTAATTATTTGACTGTATATTTACTATCATTATGTTCTGGGAGCTATTTATGTCTACCGTATCTGTATGGTGGAAACACTTTACAATGAATGGTATACTGCACTTCTCTTTCCAATTCCACTTTCAGTGATGTCATGTTGGTGCTTTGAAATCAACCAAGGTAGGAATATTTACACCATAAAATTGGCAAACACTATAAATTGGGACTTTAGTTATTGTTTTGTTAATTTTCTAGACTTACAAAAGTAATGAAGAAAACGTTAATAATCTGTCAAAGCATTTTCTTTTTCTGTGAATCTGTTGTTAACCATTTACCGGCACACTACAGCAGCTGGTATCATTTATATCTGATTTTAAAAAGAAAGCATTTATCTAACTCAATGGTGTGTTTTTCTTTTTTCTTTCTGTTTTTTTTTGAACTGGAGTCTCGCTCTGCTACCCAGGCTGGAGTGCAATGATGTGATCTTTGCCTCCCAGGTTCAAGAAATTCTCATGCCTCAGCCTCCCAAGTAGCTGGGATTACAGGCGCACACCACCATGCCTGGCTAATTTTTGTATTTTTAGTACAGCCGGGGTTTCACCATGTTGCCCAGGCTAGTCTTGAACTCTTGTCCTTAGGTGATCCACCCGCCTTAGTCTCCCAAAGTGCTGGGATTACAGGCTTGAGCCACCGCGCCCGGCCTGGTTTACTTTTTAAAAGAGCAATATTTTGGCAGAGATTTAGATATGAACTCTTACTTTTGGTTAAATTAATGTTCAGTGTTTACATTATTATGACCTACGTAATATTGGGCCTCACTAAAAGCTACATTATACACTATGATTACAATCTATGATTATACTTTTTGGTTTTCTTGTAGTTAATAATTAATTGCCTTGTATTTTGTTTTGTTAGTTTTCAATGTGTCTATGATAATTTTCGTCACATTCCCAAATAGCTCCCAAGTCAAAAAATGAAATTTAATGAAATTTATCAAATAAACAATCACCTCTCTCAAATTACTGTCTGTCATTTTGCTCCAGTATGCATTAGATTTCTGCAGAGCTGACATCCTCTGACTTCGAGTTGCTGCTCCCCTAGAAAGCCGTTGCTCCTCTCTGCTGCATTAGATCCCTTGTTTCTTGGAATGCACAGCATCTTCTTTCTTGGTTTTCATCTGTTATAGTGGAATTCATCATCCAGTAGTCTCCCGAAAATGCATTGATGGTTAATTTGGAGGCAGAACTTGAATGTCATGCCTCACATTTGATTGATTGTTTTGCTGAATATAAAGTTATAAGTTGCAAATGATTTTTCTATATAATTTTGAAGGTATTGTTCTATTATCTTCTAGCTTCTAGCATTCTACTGAGAGATACATGACCATTCTGATTTCTGATTCTTTGTATGTAACCTGCTTTCTTTTTTCTTTCTCTCTCTCTGGAAGCTTTTACTATTGTTGTCCCCAGGGGTCTAAAATTTCAAGAGAAAGTGCTTTGGTTTGGGTCTTTGAACTACTGCTGGGTACTTTTAGGAGATTCATGTCCTTCAGTGGGATTTCTCTGTTTTATTTATTTATTTTTTTATAATGTCTTCACCTCATCTCTTTTTCTGATTCTGGAATATATATTAGATGGATGTGGATTTCCCAGACTTAGGCTTTAACTTATTTTTTCTCTTGCATTGGCAATTAGTCATTTTGTTCTAATTTCATAGAAATTTCTTTAACATATTTTCTGTTTCTATTTCTTTGGGTAAGGGGCTATCAAACTTTTTAAGTTCTAAGAAGTATCTGTAACTTCAAGTTGTCTTAGAGGAAAGATGAACATTCTCGTAGGTCTGTCTGTGACTACATCATTACTGGTGGTACATCTGTCTCCTGGCTCTCAATCTTGTTTGGGACCTTATTGATTAACTTTGATAATGAATTTTTATTAAGGCTTGTCATTCACACGGGTGGGTGTTTATTCGGGGAATTCAAGAAGCGACTGGGTCCTAGTAGGATGAAGTCCATCACACAGTTCCAGAACAGTCAAGGAGGGCAGTGCGAGCTGGTCCAAAGTGACAGGGAGCTACCAGAAGAAGCAGTTCAGAAGGAGAGAATGTGAGAGTCAGCCAGGAAGTCCAGCTCTTCTCTGAAATCCTCAGGAGGAACTGTTTTCCTGTAACCATAAGGGTTGGGGACTTGAGTCATTTTACTCAAAATGAAAAGGAAGTGGTAACCCCAAAAATGAGAAACCTTGGGGACACTTGGGCTGCATTAATGAGGCTGAAATTTTCCATGAGTTTGTTTCTAACTGGATCGTGTTTTGAGCTGACCATGCTTATTGCCCACATATCAATGGAGATCTTAGTGCTTTTCTATTTCACTCTATTAGTTCTTGACATATATGAATTATATCTCTGATATTTGCTAACAGTTTACTTCCCAATTTCTTATTTCCCCATTTGCCATTTTTAGTTGTTTTGTTTGCCTCATTGGTTCACTTGCTTGTTTAACAGGGAGCTGTTCCTAGTTTTTCTGTAACTTTTGTCTCTTTTCTGATTTTATTTCATCTTAGAAAGCCCAGGATAATCTAGATGAAACATAATCAGCACCTCAGCTCCAGTTCCATATCTAGTGGTATAAGATAATAAGGACAAGAAGAATGATGATAATGACATAATAATAACTCTAACATTTATTGAGCTTTTGCTTAATGCCAGGAACTGTTCTATAGACATTATCTGTATTAACTCATTTAATCCTCGTAACAATAGCATGAGACAGGTATTTTGATTACTCTCATTTTATATCTCCACAATAATAAAGCAGAGAAGGAATACATAACCACCCAAAGTCACTAGAAGAAGGTGGAAGAAGCCAAATCAGGTGGAGATCTGAGAGCTCCTCCTCCCCACTGTGTCTGCCACCTCTAGAGTGAATAGCCACGACCCTGAGATAAGTCAGTTACATACATTGTACCACTGATTTCTAAAACAACCGTATGAGAGAGGTACCAGTATTATGCCCATTTTACAGATGAGAAAAAGGTGGTTAGGAAGAGTTAAGGAATTTATCTATGGACAGAGGATTTGTGCCCTCTCTTTTCTCTTCTACAGAGCAATTGAGCCAGGATTTAATCCCAGCATGCTGGTTTACAAAGCCCAACTTTATAACCTTTATTCTCTACTGTTCCACTGGGAGAGACCTATTTTTGGTCTCCTAAGCCCCATTTCCTTATTTGTTTGTTGTAAATTTTTTAGGTGCCGAAAAGTATAAAAACAAAAACAAACACCAGTTGTAGGCAAGCAGTGATAGTTTTTTTATACTTCATCTAGATCATTTTCTATGCATATTTTGACCTAGTTGAAATCATAGTGTACATATACTTTTGTATCCTATGCTTTTTATTTATGTTGTAACATAAGCATAGGTCACTGCAGCCTCGAACTCCTGGGCTCAAGCAATCCTCCTGCCTTAGTCTCCTGAGTTGCTGGGATTACAGACACTGAGCCACTACACTAGGCCCTATACATTTTTTAAAAAATTGTAGTGAAAATGACATAACATAAAAATTACCATCTTAATCTTATACATTATATTAAATGGTTGTGCAATATGTCATTAAACACATTCCTCCATTGTTAGAAATTTGGAGTGTCTCAAATTTTCCATGGTTGCTAATGACCTTACAGTGAACATACTTACAAATAAATATTTGTTCACATTTAAACTTATTTTCTTATGATAAATTCCTGAAAGTAGAACTGACAGATCAAAGAGCATGAGTATTTTCAAATGATATGTATGTATCCAAATTACTTTGCCCTCCTATTATTGCCATATGAAATGCCCATCCCACTGCAGTCTCGCTAGTATAGCAGGCTGATCAAATGGAACTAGGTTAGTCTCAATTTTGGTGGAGGTCCCCCAAGTGAGGTGTGAGACTAGGTAACTGGTTTTGTGACCTTTGCTAACTACCCATCTCTAGTCAATGAAGGGGATTGGAGAGACTGAGAGGAGTTATACATTACAAGAGGATTTTGGAGAGGTTTTGGTATATTACAAGTTTCATTTACTCTCAAGAAGGATGGGTGGGGTGTGCTCCCTCTGACCTAGGTTCTAGAGAAAGGGCTTCAACAGTACCACTTGGAAAGCTCATTATGTGAAAACTGTAGTTTGGGGAACATATTTGACCAGTCTTTTAATTTATAGCTGGAAATCTAAAGGTCTTAGCTACGTACTCTAAGACTGTATTTTACAAATAATGAAATCTATGCTTAGAACGTTTAAGTAACTTGTCCAAGATCATCCGCAAATACATGACGGAGCTAGAATTGAAACCCAGACTTGATTCAGTGCTTGCATATTTACCCATTCTGTAATACTTCCTCTCATTTATCTGTGAAATCGCTCTTATTATTGTTGATATTTATCTATACTTTGTCCTGAATTCTTCATCTTCCAACTTTGAATTCTTTGGCGGGGGACTCCACCAATACAATTTCAACCTCCCTCCAGCGTCCTTAAAACCACTTATGAGATCAGCTATTTATGTATAGGACTCATCTAACGCCTAAAAGTTTTGATTTGTTAAATAAACTCTAAGTGACTTTATGTTCCTTTCAGGGAATTCTTTTTTGGATTTACAGGGTGTAACAAGTTGAATTGTGTCTCCGAAAATTCGTATGTTGAAGTCCTGAACACCAGAACCTCAGAATTAGACCTTCTTTGGAAATAAGGTTGTTGGGAGATGTACTTAGTTAAAATGAGGTCATTAGAGTGGGCCCTAATCCAATGTACTTGGTGTCCTTATAAAGAAAAAAAAAAAAAAAGGAATTGTGGACACAGAGACAGACAGACAGGCATAGAGGGAAGACAATGTGAAGAGACAGAGAGAAGATAACCATCTCTGAGTTAAGAAAAGAGACTGGGTTGTCCCCAGTAGAAATGGATCCTTTCCTCTCTCCTCTCAAAAGGAGCCAATCCTGCCAACACCTTGATTTTGGACTTTCAGCCTCCAGAACTATGGGAATAAATTTCAGTTTAACAACACCCAGCTTGTTAAAATAGACTTTGTTAAAATAGACCTTGAAAATGAATACACAACTGCTTGCTGAGTAGTTGAAACTTGGTTATGAAGTCTTGAAGTTCAATACAGAAAGTGCAATCATCCTAGAGAAAATGGGAAAATCCAGTTCTTACAATTTTTGCAATTCCGTTACAGAACAATAGTTTTCCTATTTTTAGCATACATTTCGTGGTTTGAATTTGCCTCCCACTATTATGCTTCAAAGAAGTTTAAATAATGACTTTCCCATATCCCCAAGCTCTAACTCCATGGTTTGACTTTCAAGATCCTTGACAATATAGTCTTAATATAACTTTCCACACTCCTATCCTACTGTTGTTTTTCATGAACCTCATGGTCCAGTCAAAATGGGACACCAGTCCAAGAATAGGCCCGCATATTCCTGCCTTTGCTCTCTTTATCTTTCTGTTCAGAATGGCCTTTTCATTCTTCATTATTGCACATTGAAAAATTCAAAGTTAAAGTCTTCCTTCAAGACCTAATGGAAAACAAAACAAAACAAAACCCGTCATTTCTAAGAAGATTTTTTTTTCACTAAATTTAAGCAACCTCTGAACTTCCATTTTATAGCTTTGTTTCATTGATTTTATTTTAGTTATTTGGATATGTGTAGTGTTCCCTGATTGACTACAAGTTCTTTAGGCCAAGAAGCTAATAGTATATGTATGTGTTATTTGGGCTCCTTCCCACTCAAAAAAGTAGAGACTGAGACGACAGCTTTGTGTGCTGGTCATTTGTAGGCTTTTTGTTGTTTGTTTTTTTTATTTTATTTTATTTTATTTTCTATTTTATTTTATTTTTTTCTAGACTCCTTGAGTTAAGGGAAGGTTGCTTGTTTGGAGAAGTAATCTCAGGGCTCAAGAGTGAGGGGAATGGGAAGAGTGACCAAGGAAGAATGGAAAGTCAATGCAAAAGCAAGTTACTGAGCTGGTTACCCTGCGGGGAAGTAAACCACAAAGCCACTGGGGATTGTTTGAGAAAAGGTATCGATTATACCTCATTTTTTAACCCAAGAATAGAAGAAAGGAGCATGTATATAATGCCTCCCATCCCACAGTGATATCCCTGGTGCTTCCAGGTTTGTGCATGTATCAGAATGGTTGAACAGGCTTCTACAAGCATCCCATGCAGTGGTATCAGTGAAGTCATGGGGGGCATAAAGTGAAAGATACATGGTATAGTCATGACAAGGTTCTTGTCATGACTACACCTGCCCAGAGCTGGCTCTTGGAGTAAAAAGGTAGACTGACAGGATGTTTGATGGGTATGAAAAGCATCAGATATATCCATTCCTTACACTGCCCCATCTGCTCATGCTCAACTTTAATAGTTCCCCAAAGAGACAAATGCTATATATAGAAGCACTATATATCAACTATATTCTTCCTTCTAATCAAAAGACCAAAGGCTCTTGTGCATGTTAGTTCATACAACCAGAATCTCAGTGAGATCTCCAGCCACAGAAAACCAGACTCAGAATTTCCATTTGGACTGAGGTGGAACACTTTCTTGGTATGGGCTCCCTCATAAGCAGACCCTGAGACAAATATTCAGTGGCAAGTAGTTTATCACAGAGGTGATCCTATGGAATACACATAGAGGAATAAGTAAGTGAGAAAAAAATGGGAAGGAAGCCAATCGAGAATACTTTATCAAGACAGTGGACAACCAGAATTTTGTCTTACTGGGGAACTCAGGGAGAGTGCAAAGTATACCCAAGATTTATCTTAAAACATGGGTGAGAAAGTCGGGGTATTTATCCCCCAGCTCTTTCTGACATTGGTTGAGGGCTGTTTCCAAGGACAACTTCCAGCACTTCTGGACTGCCCTTTGTGTGGGCATCATGGTCGGGGGTTGGGGGGGAACCTTCAGGCATAGTGTCTCCAGCATTATCAGTGAGCAGCCATCAATAGGTTGAGTTGAATGCACCATGGAACTGAGGAAAGCATCAAAAGCTGTAGAAATCTGCTATACAAACCCAGTATACTCATAAAAGTCATGGCGTTTTCCAATATTGACCATGATACCCTGGAACACACATCACTGAAGAGAAATAGATGCTTCCCTTGACTTCATGATAAATTCAGAACTCAGTTATAGCAAAGAAACAAGTGGATACCTTATGTGTCAGAAATCAACTGCTTAAATCAAAGTTATATCATTCGTTAATTTTTAATACCACATATAAATGGTGAACTGGGGCTCGAAAGTACATATTTTTACCTACATCATACACTCACAATTGTGTTTACATTTGTGTTGATGCAAAATAAAGTCATTGTTGGAACTTCCAAAAGCAGCAACATCAACAGGAGGAATATTTTTCGCTTGATGTGTAATCTATTTTTTTGCTTGCTCTGTCAGCTTAATATTAATGGCTGCCCTTAGGTTAGCCCAAAAAAGCCCATGTTTGCTCTTTTCCTTGGGCCATTCCAAATAAGTCCTCCTGGCCATGAGATTTTTGAGCTTGTGATAGCTGCTAGGAATGGAGTACTGTGGAATGGGTTCCAGCAAGATCAGGATTAAGTTATTATATCCTTCATGAAACAGATTGTGATGGGCAAAGTAGAGTTCATAATGGCACCACTCACTCTGGACAAAGTTGGGAGACAAAACAAAGATGGACTTGTAACTCTTCTCAATGCAGTTGATGATATTTTCCACAATGCTCTTGCCAGGAACAAAGTTTCTCTCATGAAGACAAATCTGCATACCTTCTTTCTCTAGGTTTGGTAATAATTCATTTTTCACCCAGAAAGAATCGTGCCCACTATATGAAATAAATGCATGAAACTGGAGATTTCTTTGGAGTTCTTCTAAGGGTACGTTCCTGGCCCTGCGCCGGGTCTGGGTCCACTGGCACACCATCCTGAGATACCAGGGCAGATCCAAGTAGATGCAGAGGAAGGTCACAGTCACAGTCAACACCAGCATGGTGGCACCGATGGTGACGATCAGCAGAGTTATGTTGCAGGATAATTCAGACATGTGAAAGTCCTTTAGAGGGGTTCCTCTATAACTTTCTGGGTAGCCACACTTATAAGAATCAGGCCAGCCCTCTACCACTTCACTTGATACTTGCTCTATATTTTTGACAAATTCTCTTAGCTCACAGGTACACTGGAATGGATTGTTCCCTGCTTTTATTGACCTCATCTTCTGGCAGCTCTGGAAGAAATCAGCTGATGGGTGGGAAACTGAATTGTAATCAATGATCAGTACAGAAAGGCTGCTAAAGCTGCCACATCCAGGAAGGTCGGTTAAAGAATTGAAAGCAACATTGAGTTCTTGCAAAGCTTCCAGTTTTACGACTTGTTTAGGAATGCTCTTTATTTTATTGCTGTGAAGATCAAGTACCTTGATTCTGGGAGGTAAACATCTGAAAATAGTGTCAGTAAGTATATTTGAAGACATATTTAAACTTAATAAACTTTTAGTCCAAGAGCAATCTCCTTTCTTTTCATCATAGCTTACAGAATTCTGGCTAATATCCAATTGTTGCAGAGACTTCATCCGTGTAGTCATTTCAGCTATTTTTGAAAGTTCTTTTAATTGATTCATTTGTAAAATAAGTGTCTCCAACTCAGTGAGGTGCCCACAATTTTCAAAAACTGTGTCTGTTAAGAGATTATTTGAAAAATCCAAATGCAGGAATGGGCTGATTTTGGATGGGCAAAGCATGTGGATCATGTGTGTACCAGACACTGTGAAATTTTTGATGTTCATATTTGAAAAGATTTCATAGATATCCTTTTGTGGAAAATTGAACACATCGCTGACAACTTGGTGTATAGACAAGGCCTTCAGGGAAGTGCCAGAATAATCAAAATCTCTGACGTCCAGTTGACCCTGTAGCTTCACGTTTGAAATTGAGAAATACCATACAGTTGTATGCCAAACCAGCTGGAGGATCCTAATGAAAGAATTCCAAGTTGTTTCAATGTTGTTTAAAGTAAGACTTGATAACTTTGGATTTGTTTGAACTTTTGCCAGAATATTTAGGAAGTAAGAACATTTGTTATCTTCTAGCACACATTTGATATTAGATAGTTCCAGATTTGCTACAGTCCTGACTGACACATCCAAAATAAAATTGAATTCTTTGCTTGTTGGGAACACAATGTGCAGACTCTCAGTGTTAAAGTTTTGAAGGCCCTCAGGGTCTTCTTTGTCCCCATAATGCTCTCCTAAGACCAGCAAGACCTTGCTGATATTCAAATGAGCAATTGGCAGCACAGTAGATTTTTCTAAGTGTGTAGTGCTCAACCCCAGAAATTTTAGCTGAGACATATTGCCAAACTCTTTGCATATAGGCAGGGCATCAAATGCATTAAATGACAGGTCCAAGTGCTTGAGGTTCACAGTAGGGTGGCAAGAAATTTTCGCCAACTTGTTGTGGGACAAATCCAAGTATTCCAATTCCTGGTTGAATTTGAAAACACTGATATCAAGATACTGGAGTCTATTATGAGAAATTATCAAAATCCTCAGCTTTGACAGTGATAAGATGTCAGAAGTCCAAAGCTCAGATATATAATTTTGTGATATATTTAAGATTGTTGTTTTCTGGGATAGGTCTTTAGGAACGTGGATGAGACTGTTTTTTGACCTATCAACTAAAAATTCACTTTCTTCAGATAATTGTAGTCTGATCTGAAGTGTTAACATGAAGATAATGGCAAAATGGAAGATGCTAGTCATTCTGGAACACTAGACATTCCTAAAGGTAGAATCTGTTCTTCAGATCATCTTGACACAGATACAGATTCTAGAGAAAAAAAATACATGAAATGATGAAATATATTACATACATTTTTAAAATACATGAAATTAGTCATGGCTGATATTAAACTTTTTTTTATTAGAGACATAAAATGGAAGATACATTCTTTTGGGTTACACAGCCTAAAACTAGAGAAGTATATATACTGGTAAATAATGATGCCACCTCTAATCAAGTAAGTTTTAATATGGATGGTGTAATAGATTGAATGGTGGCTCACCAAAAGATATGT
The DNA here is from genome assembly GCF_000951035.1 of Colobus angolensis palliatus. Classification (NCBI taxonomy): domain Eukaryota; kingdom Metazoa; phylum Chordata; class Mammalia; order Primates; family Cercopithecidae; genus Colobus; species Colobus angolensis. The sequence goes on along the minus strand of NW_012116154.1, from coordinate 4,579,028 downwards.
CTACATCTTAACCATGTCCTAATCCCCAGAAACCATGAACGTTACCTTCCTTAGAAAAGGGGTCTTTGCAGAGATAATAAAGTTAAGGATCTTGAGATGAAGCGATCATCCCAAATTATCCAGGTGGTCCATAATTCCAACGACAAGTGCTCTTCTAAGAGAAAGGCAGAGGGACAAGAGAAGAGACGACTGAGAAACAGAGGAGAAGGCCTCGTGACAGTGGAGGCAGAGACTGGAGTGCAGCAGCTACAAGGCAAGGAACAGCAACAGACTGCCAGAAGCTAGAGGAGGCTCTGGAGTGAGGGCAGCCCTGCTGATGCCTTGAGTTTCGACTTCTGCTCTCCAGAACGTTGAGGGCAAAGCCACCACGTTTGTGATCATCTGTTACAGCAGCCTCAGGAAGCTAATACAGGTGGATTCATAGAAAGTTCTCGGGCCCCAAGCTTCCCAAAATTATTTAGAACTCTAGCTAAGACTTGACTGGTGTACTTTCACTCTTCGACATGTGTCTCCCCATGACTTTCTCAAGAGGTGTCCCAAATGGTGGTATTGGGACTGCTCTTCTATTACCCTTTATGACCTATACACGGTTTGGGTCTAACTTTGGTCTTATTCAAAAGGTAATTAGATCATAATAAAAGGTCTCTCAGAAGATCCATTTATTCATCCATTTATTTATTCAACCAGTATTTATTGATCACCTACTGGCCATGTTTTAAGAACTGGAGATAGAGCAGTGAACAAGATAAAGTCTGAATTCTCAAGGAGTTTTTGTCTAGTGGGGAGACAGAAAATAAACAAATGATTAAACTCAAGTTCCTGTAGTGATAAGTTCTACAGAGAAAAATAAATCAGGGTAAATTGTAGGTATAAGACAGTGCTTGGGGGTGGCTATTTTTGAGTGATGAGTTAGAGAAGGCCTTTTTGAGATGATGACACTAGAGTAGAAATCAGAATGAAGTGAATGAGTAACCTATGGGAAGATCTGGGTAACCTATGGCATTTCTGGCAAAAGAAAAGGCAAGTATAAAGGACCTGAGATGGAATTGAGCTTGGCTTGTCTGAGAAGGAATGGGAAGTTCAATGTTAGCATGGAGTTAGGGAAGATGAGGGGAGTTAGGGCCAAGACACTCAGGCTTTGTTGATCATTGCGAGGAGTTGGGATTCTACCCCAAAAATGATGAGAGGGTGGCAAACACTGGGAGGTTTTGAGAAAGGGAGTTGTTTCCTCCTTTGTCTTATTCAGAATACTTTTTTTCATTCATTCATCAAATATGTATTTATTCTTTATGCAGTGACAGGTATTGTTCTAGGTTATGCCTATTGTACCAGTATTCAAACTGCTCTAGCTCAGACACTATTTCATGGTCAGCATTCCAGTGGCATATGAGAACAGAGGGAGCTGTGCTGGGATGAACTCTAGAGTGTGTACTACTCACCTCCAGAGACCCTTTCAGCTGCGATTACACAGCTACCCAGTTCTCACAAGGAACGTATTCAAAATCCCCTAGAACCATTAGACAAGCAGGCCATCAGTATCAGCTAAGCACCAAATTCCTCTTCGCATATCCCCTCCCATATCTCAATGAGCACAGAGAACCTAAATAATTCAGCTTCTAGAAACAACCATCAGTTACAAAAGTTCCCCAATTTAGACATGCAAACTTATCTGGGTGTTTTGAGCCTTCCTTAGACTTACCCTTTTGTAGAGGTGCCCAATATGCCTTTGTTATCCTGATTTCTTCTAACATGGAAAAGGGCCTGATACCCCCATTAGTGTTCATGAAGACCCTGAGCAAGGAAGATGATGCAGACATTAACGTTCATGTTAAAAGTCAAGGTGGTGTTTTTATGACATTGACTGTATTTGGCTGAAAGACCCAGAAATTTCCCAATTCTTCCTCTCCAGCTTCCTGAAAGAGCTACTCACACAAGGAGCAATACTTCAATGGATGTTATAGCTTCAATGTTTGTGTCCTGTGAAATTCTTATGATGAAATCCTAACCCCCAATGTGATGGTATTAGCAGGAGAAAATTGGGAAGTAATTAGGTCATAAGAACAGAGCCTTTATAGTACCCTTATAAAAAGGACCCCAGAGAGCTCTCTGGCTGTCTTTCTGCCATGTGAAAATACAAGAAGAAGGAGGCATCTGCAAACCAGAAGAGGGCCCTCGCCTGAACCCAACAACACTACCATCCTGATCTTAGACTTCTACCCTAAAGAACTGTGAGAAACAAGTGTCTGTTGTTTATAAGCCACCCAGTCTGGTACTTTGTTATGGCAATTTAAACGGACTCAAATAATGGGAATAAAAATAATACCCTGGGGCAGGGCCTAATATCTCAAAACAGAGCTATCTGTTACGAGATAGGTCGAAACAAAAGTGGCCTGGCCTTAAGGCCCAAGTGGGGTTCCCTGCTTATTCCTATGCCTGAATCCAGATCAGGGCTCTTTCCACCTCCTAGCCAACTGCAGAGTTAACGGAATCAGTGATCAGCATGTCAGGCGTGATATGCAAAAGTGATCAGAGAGACAGGGGCAGACAGGACCCCATGTATGGGTGCAAACGCTTGGCTCACAGAACCTACCACAAACAAGATGAAAGTTGTCCTTTTTTCCTTAACAACAGCCATCGTCACAAAAATACATACATTTATAAAACTGCCTGTCCGCAAGTGTTAGAGTAGGTACTTAGGCAGACATGAGCAGGACAGGAGAGGGACCCCCCAACCAGGATTATCAGGTGACCATCAGGTGATGATCAGGCAGTTGTTAAACAGTCTCTCTAACCTGGGGGCTGTGGCTCATGCTGTAATCCCAGCACTTTGGGAGGCGGAGACGGGTGCATCACTTGAGGTTGGGAGTTCAAGACTAGCCTGGCCAGCATGGTGAAACCCTGTCTCTACTAAAAATACAAAAATTAGCCGGGCGTGGTGGCAGGCGCCTGTAATCCCAGCCACTGGGGAAGCTGAGGCAGGAGAATTGCTTGAATCCAGGAGGCAGAGGTTACAGTGAGCTGAGGTCCTGCCATTGCACTCCAGCCTGGGCAACAGGACGAGACTCTGTCTCAAAAACAAACAAACAAACAAACAAAAAAGTCTCTCTAGAATAATAATTGGTTGCAGCCAGCACCAGGGAAAGTCAATCTCCTAATAGATAGAAAACACACCTGAAGCTGGTGGTTAGCAGCCTCCTGATAAAGTCTCAGGAGTTGGGCAAGCAGGCTGGCGCATGCATGCCAAGGGACAAAATGGCAGACTTCAATGGGTATGTGACCTTCCTCTAGGAAGGCTTGTCTGGCAAGGGAAAAATGTCTCCAGTGAGCATGTGCACAACTTCAGTAAACACAGTGTGCATGCAGCCCCTCCCAAGGGCTGGCAAGCCACCGCACATGCAGCCAGCCCATCCCAAGGGAAGGATCAGGGAAGAAGAGACACAAAACTCCAGAAGCCTGCCAACGAATAAGCCCCTAGTCAAAGGTTAAACTGGGCACTTGGATCTCTCAAGTTGCCCATTTAGTCCTCTTCCAAGTATACTTTACTTCCTTTCATTCCTGATCTAAAACTTTTTAATAAACTCTCTGTAAGGAATATGGCTGTGCTTTGGTCAAGGACAGGCTGAGGTAAACATCCAGAGTAACTCAGTGAATTTAGAGTGCAGGCGTGAACTCACTTTTTATCATAGCCATGTAGACATAGCATAGAGAAGCTTACCACCATAGCCATAACATAGGTAAGGTTCATCCCTTGGCTCTAAGCCACTGTTGTCTGTAAATGGTGTAATTGCCCTGCTGACACTGTACAGGTGCATTGGCACCCAGAGAAAGAGAGAGAGAGAGCCAAAGCTGTCTGTCTTTGTAGACGGACTGAGGGGAGCCAGGACACAGCTTGGCGTGCTCGTGCCCAGCCAAGAGAAAGAGAAGCTGCTGACCCTGAGGGCAAGGGAGAGCCGGACGCACAGCTGTGTGTGGAAGCTGCCAAACTAAGCAGCCAGGACAAGGCGGACAGCCTGAGAGAACTACTGTAAGTAAGCTCCTGATGAGAGCTGCTGATGAATAAAATCACCTTTCACCTGCCTATGGCCCCCTGAGTGTTCTTTCAGCTATCTGCTCATCCACCCACTCCCCTCAGACCTCAGTATGGGCTGGAACCTGGCCCTGGGCGTGACACTCTCACTCTGGCTCTAAAACTTGCCTCAGTCTCTCACTCTGCCTTATGCCCCTCAGACAAATTCTTTCCGCTGAGGAGGCAAGAATCAAGTTCCAGCAGACCCATGTGGATTTGCCACCGCTAACGCAAGCATTTAATGAAAGCATAGCTTCAGTTTTATGTCGAGTTAAATTAATTAATTCACATATCTTCTATTTGCCCAACCTCCATCTTGCCCTTTGGTTTAAAGCCATTAATTTCAAGTACTCAGTTTACAAAACCATTCTTATTTCTATAATTAAGAAATCAAAATGTTATACACAGGAATAAGTGATTTTTAGTATTTCCAGGATCTTTGAATTTTATGTACCAAACTTGCTAAATCAATGAAAATCAACGTCTCAGTTTCCGAGACCAAAACATTTTTTCATCAAAGTCTTAACAACCATGACTGAGCCTCATCTATTTTAGAACCTTAAAACTCTTTTACTACCCAGAAAATAAGCTGAGCAGTAAAGGATGCTTTAATTTGAAAGCGTAAACTGCCCCTAGGTGTGCTTCTGTCAATTTTCATTATTATGATAGGTTTAGCCTCACATTATATGATACAATGAATCAATACATTTAATTTGTCTTCGTTTGGAGATTTTGGAGGCATCAAATCAAGGCTTTGACTGGTCTTAATGGACAATACCCATGCAATCTATCTGGCCCATTAAGTTTAGTCCTATAAATATTTACTAAGGGCCTTCTCTGCACAACCCTACTAGCTATTAACCACAGGTTAAAAGAACTTGAGACAGTTCAAGAACTGTTCTGCTTTGTTTTCTATGCGGTTTTGAGAAACTTCGCTTTTTGTTTGTTATAAAAACACATTCGCTTTCAAGTCTTTTGACCAAATTGGGTGTAGCCTGGGAAACATTTTCAAAACCTGCAATTCCACCTGACTTCTAGCTCCCCAGAACCAGGTTAGTGGTCTGAGAAACAGAAGGACTAGCTAGTGGGAAAGCCCAGAGAAAAAAACTGAAACAAACCTGCCCACAAAAACAGAAGAGCTGAACGGCAGCTTTACCTCCGGGAGTAACTGACTTATATCTCATTTTCCTTAACACTGCGAAGAGAATACGATTGCTTGGATGGGGTGAAGAGAGATGCCGTCAAAATCAACAACTAGCAGCTGCTCTGGAAGAAAATCAGAAGACGTGTGTGACCCAGATATTTATTTCCCAACTCAAAAATATTTCTTGTAAGCAAATCACACACGAGGTGTTATTCCCAGAGCAGCGGGGGGACTTTCTCTGATTTAGGACTCGGAACTGATACACAAATGCCAGTATAAACTACACGGTAACTATGTACATATCAGAAATATAACCCACTTAGAAAAACACCCAGGACTTACACAGATTTTTGAGAATTCTGTACTTAATAACTAGCTATACAATTATTTTCTTTTACAAAATAAAATAGTATGTTGCTTACCAAGACAACCTGCTTGTCTGTTCCGTTTGGCAGTCCATAAGAAATTCAAGCACTTCCTTGAAGATTTATTTCACTGTTAACCACATTTAGTGTTGAAAACAAAACAAAACAAAAAGGCTCTTTTATGCCACCTACCGAATTCCACTGGAATTACATTACATAATTAAGAGTAAACTTATTTTCTCTTATTCATATGTAGCATAGTCTGTGGGTTAACCGATAGGCCTGTATTAAAATAGAATCATGTTTCTATGGTTCCGAATTTCACTACAGTCAGTTTCCTATTGTCTACATTGATGAAGTAAATGAGGTGGTGGTAATAATCCACAGATCATAATTGACTGAATTCAAAGTGCTTACCGTCGTGGCTATGCTGGCAGAAGTGTGCGTCTGGGTGTGTTTCAGCTGCTTTGTTTTTCCTCTTGCCTTTTCATCTGTCCACTATTAAAAGCGGAAAGAGGGAGGCATCAAGATTAAAGTTGTGCTGAAACACATTCGTAAAGAGGGAAGATCATTCATGCGCTAGTTACAGGATGGATGTTAATCATGTCTTTTTTGACAAGCTGATTTGCAGAGAAAATTTGATGCTGAATTTTTTTCCACTGATCTTTTCAAGCTTTCTTCAAAACGTATTTTTGTAAACCTAAGTGAAAAACATGCTAAGAAGAAAACAGATTCTTAGCATGTTTTTCACATAGGGTTTATAAAAATCCTGGGATTTGTTGACAGCATGTTCAAGGAAGCCATTCTGATAGCTCTACTCTTGCCTTTTCCAGTAATAACAACAAAATAACAACACAATAAATGGGCAAATAAAGTTAAGGGATTCGAGCTGACTGCCTCTGAAGTTGATCTCAGCCTACATGGTGTCCAGTCAAAACCAGATGTGGGGATGACAAAACTGCCTCCCTTCCTTCCCTCCACAGTTCTCTCCCATAATCAGCTTTTCTGCCACACAGCGAGCAAGGCCAACTTCCCTAAACTAAGAGCGCTGAGATTCTTTTTGACTTGTAATGTTCTCACTGTCTCTCTCTGTTTCCCCTTACCTCAGAATTTGTTTAATAGAGGAAATATGTTATGGCTATAAACATTTTCTGGAACTGAAAGAATGAAACTGCCCGCCTGCCATTTCCTCCCTGAGACCCCTAACTGGACAGGAGGGAGGTGTCTTTGACTAAGAAATTAGTTCCTGGCTCCCAAAAGCGTTAACTTTGTGAATCCAGGCCAAGGGAGCAATGCCCAGGGGAGGGAAGTGGGCAGAGCAGTAAAGGAAGCTCCTCAGCACTCTGAATTCCTGTTTTTTTCCCCACAGACTCATCTCCACCACTAGCAGTTGTGTACATGATTACAAGTGTGTGCGTCTCTGCCTACCAATAGCCCATACGTGGGCATTTCTTTTTGGATTCAGGGCAGTAAAAATATGCTGTCAATTAGATGTGATCTGTAGTTAGTTGTGTGTGTGTGTGTTGAGATATGATTCACAAACCATAAAAACATTCACCCTCACCCGTTTAAAGTGTATAATTCAGGCCAGGTGCAGTAGTTCATGCCTATAATCCCAACACTTTGGGAGGCTGAGGCAGGCAGATCACCTGAGGTCAGGAGTTCGAGATCAGCCTGGCCAACATGGTGAAACCCTGTCTCTACTAAAAATAAAAAAAATTAGTCAGACTTGGTGGCACATGCCTGTAATCTCAGCTACTTAGGAGGCTGAGGTGGGAGAATCGCTTGAACCAAAGAGTTGGAGGTTGCAGTGAGCCAAGATCCATACCACTGCACTCTAGCCTGGGTGACAGAGCGAGACTCCATCTCAAAAAATAAAAAATAAAATAAATAAAATAAAGTGTCTAATTCAGAGGCACCCACCTGCCTCTTTTTCCCCCTGTTGTCCAGTGGGTCACCATGGAACAAACACAGTGATAGGTGTAATTATGTACACTATCAGTCAACAAACACACACTGGTAATCATGTACACCCATCACTCAACAAATACACACTTGTAATCATGTACACCCATCACTCAACACATACTTCTAATCATGTACACTCATCACTCAACAAACACACACTTCTAATCATGCACACCCATCAATCAACAAACACACACTTCTAGTCATGTACACCCATCACTGAATAAACACACACTTCTAATCATGCACACCCATCACTCAACAAACACACACTTCTAATCATGTACACCCATCACTCAATAAACACACACTTCTAATCATGTACACCCATCACTCAAAAAACACACACTTCTAATCATGCACACCCATCACTCAAAAAACACACACTTCTAATCCTGTACACCCATCACTCAACAGACACACACTTCTAATCATGCACACCCATCACTCAACAGACGCACACTTCTAATCATGCACACCCATCACTCAACAAACACACACTTCTAATCATGTACACCCATCACTCAACAGACACACACTTCTAATCATGTACATCCATGCGTTGACACAGCCTCATCTCCCAGGGAGAACTTCCATTCTCAGAGAATACAGCTTCTTTCTAAATTTTTAGAAGTATTTTATTTAGTCTAATATATCCAAACATGCAATGATTATAAAGGATTATTAATGAGATATTTTATACTTTTTCATTCTCAGTCTTCAAAATCCAGTGGGTGTTCTATACTTACAGAACATCTCAATTGGGCTATACTATTTTCGGCACTCAATCACGTTTGGCCAGAGGCTACTACCACCTTGGACAATGAGGGTCTAGAATAGCGTTATCACAGTCATGCAAATAAGTACAAGCCTAATTCCAGTTCACAGCAGCCCATGGCGTTAATTCAAAATAAAGACTTCATACTTTATACTCTAAGCAACCCCGTACATCTCTTCATAGCAATTTCTCTGCCCATCCCTATCCCATACCTGGGCACTTCTTTTTGGATTCAGGGCAGTAAAAATATGTTGTCAATTAGATGTGACCTGTAATTAGTTGTTGTTTGTTTTTTTTTTT
>NW_012116154.1:4538815-4568832 GCF_000951035.1 Colobus angolensis palliatus | reverse complement strand
TTGACTTAGGATTGTCTTGGCAATGCGGGCTCTTTTTTGGTTCCATATGAACTTTAAAGCAGTTTTTTCCAATTCTGTGACTTTAGGCATATTCACAGAGTGGTGCAACCATCCCCAAATCAATTTAGAACATTTTCATTACACTGAAAAGAAACACTATACTCCTTAGTCATCACCTCCACTTCTCCATGCATCCCAGCCCTAGGCAACCACCAATCTACTCTATAGATCATACTGATCTCTATAGATTTGTCTATTATGGATATTTCACCCAAATGCAATAATATAAAAAGTGGCCTTTTGTTACTGGCTTCTTTCACTTAGTATAATGTTTCCATGGTTCGTCCATTCAATATTTCATTTTTTTATTGCCAAATGATTTTCAAGTGTATATGTGTACATTTTATTTATCCATTTATCAGTTGATGGATATTATGGCTCTTATGAATAATGCTGCCATTGACATTCACATACGAGCTTTTGTGTAGACATATTTTCTCTTGCGTAAATACCTAGGAGTGGAATTGCTGCTGCATCATGTGGTAACTCTGCATTTGGCCTTTTGAGGAACTGCCAGACTGTTTGAAAGCAGCTATACCATTTGTTCTATGAAACAGCCATATAGGCAAAGCAGCCCCCAAATGCCCTAGGAGCTGAGAAATCAAAGAACTAAGCAGACAAATCCAGTTTGTCAGTAAAGGGTGATTTACTTGGGGAACTTACCCACAGAAGCATGGCCAAAACAGGAGCAATACAGGTAGATCTCTGCAGCATTCCTGTCGAGACCCAGGACTTACTGACACCTTATGTAGGGAAAGGAAGTACATGCTCTATAGAGACAGCTAAAGGCCACCTTCCAGAACAGGCAAGACTGCTATGTGCACTATAGCCTATAACATGTGTGATAACATCAATGTTGCTTTGATCTAAAGTCAGGATCTATAGTGAGTTCATGTTCTTACACTAAGGACAGTAAATAAAGTAGGAATCAGGAGGCATTCAGGAGACTGGAGCTAATCAGAAGTCAGCATGGCAGATTAGCATCCAAGATGGAGCCACTTTTGCCTCCACACTCCACCCTTCTAATCCAGCTCTTACAACCTCAAGTGCCCACTTCTTCCATAGTGGGTCCTGAGCCTCTGGGAGAAAGTGGTTGCTGCAGTCATTTTGGTGATGTGGGTGACACATTGCATCAGTTTATTTTCTACTTGTAAGCAGAGGCTGCAGCAACAATACAAACAACAGGCCAAGTATACCTTCGCCAAGTATGAGACACAGAATTAATCATGCCTTTGACACCATATTTTCCAGAATCCAAACCAAGAGGCATTTTGCAGGGCAGAGCAGCAGCAGGAACAGAAGACTATGGGAGGAAATATGAGTGTCGAGTAGGTACTTTGCAGGGCAGTTCTTCCCCATCAAGCAAAATGGCTATGGTAGCTTCATCTCTTTTAGTTATGACACAGGCAGCCCGAGGACTATGGGCTGAGGGTGCACACCAAACGTGTTGCCTGAGGGGCAAGGGTAAGGTCACAGGGGCAGCAAAGGACTATACCAAGCAGCCACCAAGAGTGTCCTTTAAAAAAGGGCCATGTTCAGTGTATGGCTATGTGGAGCGTCTTGGTCCAGACTCCAGCAGGATCAATGAAGACCTCTGTAGTTGCCAAGGAATTCCCCATTCTCTAGTAACAAAACAAAACAAAAACAAACAAAAAAAAACCTTATCCAACCTGGGGAAGATGGCCAGTCAAACTTCCATTCAAGTGTTCCCTCCTCTGCCTCAAGGTCTTGAGGAGTCCCAAATAATATTTGCTGTTTGCCTTTTACCAGCTCCAGTAGAAATTTGTCTGGCTGGACTTCGTTTGCCACTATGGTTAATGGACCATCCTCTACGGTGGTCCTGAGTTGTTGGTGTGGTACCAGCCCTATATTTGTCTCAACTGAATTACAGTTTCTAATGGCTTTGAGGTAGAAGGCGGCAGGACTCGACTCCAGGGGCGGGGCTCAGACACTGGACCAGACTGAGGACTCGCTGAAACAGGGATGGGGTGAAAGCAGTTTTCAATCAGACACACCCGCCAGTGTGCCATGTCAATTTACCATTGCCATGGCAACAGTCAGACATTACCACCCATTTCCATGGCAATGACCCAATGATTACTAACCCTTCCCTAAAAATTTCTGCAGAAACTGCCCTTTAATCTGCATGCAATTAAAAGTGGGTATAAATATGACTGCAAAATTGCCCTAAGTTGCTACTCTGCCTATGGGGTAGCCCTGTTCTGCGGGAGCAGTCATGGCACTGTAACACCACCAGAGATATAACACTGCCTGTTCAATAAAACTGTTTTCTTCTACCTCCGGCTCGAATTCTTTCCTGGAAAAAGGGAGAAGCCAATTCTGCTGAACTTAAAAAGGGAGGCCTGAAAGGCCCAGTTAGAATTACCAGGAAACAAATGTGGTATGATCTGATCTCAGCTGCAGTAGGCAAAGAAAAAATAGATGAGCAACCCAATGCCAGAATAGTGGGTCTTTGAAAGACCTGATTCTTGATCAACAGCTTAGACCCCTTCTTACTGTCTATAGTGAGAACACTAAGGATAGTAAATAAAGTAGAAATCAGGAGACATTCGTGGGACTGAGGCTAATCAGAGGTCAACATGGTGGATTAGCACCCAAGATGGAGCCACTTTTGTCTTGATATCATTTTATATTCCCATCAGCAATAGTTAAGAGCTCTACTTTCTCTACATCCTTGCTAACTTGGGAGGCTGAGGCAGGAGAACCGCTTGAACCCAGAAGGTGGAGGTTGCAGCGAGCTGAGATTGCACCACTGTACTCCAGCCAGGGCAACAAAACAAGACTCTGTCTCAAAAAAAAAAAAAAAAAGTCTTCTGATTCACAGGCATGGGATGTCTTTTATTGATTTTGGTCTTTAATTTTTTTCAATGGTCTTTTATAGTTTCAGAGTATATGTTTTGTATTTCTTTTGTTCAACTTATTTCTAAGTATTTTTTGATACACTGTTCTTCAAATTTTTGATTTGTTCATTGCTGCTGTATAGAAGTATCATTGATTTTTATATAGTGATGTGTATCTTGCAATCTTTCTGAACTTGTTTATTGGTTCTAATGGTCTTTTAGTGGTGTTATAGACTTAAATGTGTGTACTGCCCCAAAATTTATATGTTGAAATCATAACCCTCAATGTGATAATATAAGGAGGTGGGACATTTGGGAGGTAATCAAGTCTTGAGAGTGGAGCCCTCATGAATGGGATTAGTGCCCTTATAAAAAAAGACCCAAAGAGCTTGCTAGTCCTTTTTCTGCCATGTGAGAGTACAACAAAAGACAGCAGTCTACAACCCAGAAAATGGCCCTCACCAGAAGCCAACCATGCTGACACTCCTCAGACTTCCAGGTTCCAGAATAATGAGAAATAAATTTATGTTGTTTATAAGCCACTCAGTTTCTAGCACTTTTTACAGCAGCCCAAATTGACTAAGACAAGTAGATTTCTGAGTATTTTCTATAAAGAAAATAATGTCATCTGTCAGGAGCAGGCCTCCCAAAATATGGCCATAAACTGGCGCCAAAACTGGCCATAAACAAAATCTCTGCAGCACTGTGACATGTTCATAATGGCACTAATGCCCAAGCTGGAAGGTTGGGGGTTTATGGGAATGAGGACAAGGAACACCTGGCCCGCCCTGGGCAGGGCGGAAAACTGCTTAAAGGCATTCTTTAGCCACAAACAATAGCATGAGTGATTTATGCCTTAAAGGTGTATTCCTCCTGCAGTTAACTAGCCCAATCTATTCGTTTAATTCCTCCCATCCCTTCGTTTCCCATAAGGGACACTTTTAGTTAATTTACTATCTATAGAAATAATGCTAATGACTGGTTTGCTGTTAACAAATATGTGGGTAAATTTCTGTTCGGGGCTCTCAGCTCTGAAGGCTGTGAGACCCCTGATTTCCTGCTTCACACCTCTATATTTCTGTATGTGTGTCTTTAATTCCTCTAGCACCACTGGGTTAGGATCTCCTCGACCAAGCTGGTCTTGGCATCATCTGAAATAGAGGCAGTTTTACTTCTTCCTGTCCAATATGGATTCTTAACTCCTAACTGCCCTGGTTAGTACCTCCAGTAAAATGTTGAATAGAAGTGGTGAGAGCAGGGCCAGGCACAGTGGGTCACATCTGTAATCCCAGAACTGTGGGAGGCTGTGGCAGAAGGATCACTTGAGGCCAGGAGTTCAAGATCAGCATATGCAGCATAGGGAGACTCTGTCTCTACAAAAAAAAAAAAAAAATTAGCCAGGCATAGTGATGTGTGCCTAAACTCCCAGTTACCCAGGAGGCTGAGGTCGGGGGATTGCTTGAGCCTGGAGGTCGAGGCTGCAGTGAGTTATAATCACACTACTGCTCTCCAGCCTGGGTAACAGAATGAGATCTAGTCTCAAAAAAAGTAGTGGGAGCAGACATCCTTATCTTGTTCCCGATGTTAGGGTAAAAGCTTTAAGTATATCTTTTACCATTAAGTATAATGTTAACTGTGAGTTTTTCCATAGATGCTTTTTATCAGTTGAGAAAATCCTCTTTTATTCCTAGCTTGTTAGGTATTTTTATCATGAAGGAGTAGATAGTATGGTTTATTAATCAAAAAGGAAGGAAACAAATGCTATGGGCACAGTGTCATAATTTGTGAGGTGCTTCTCGCAGTGAGGTTAGCACTCACATCAACGTGCAGAATAGCGATCTTCCTTTCCCTTTTTTCCTCCCTACTGCCCCTACACAATCCTATAGTTTCTCTTATCCACCTGATCCTAGAACTTCAAAATTGCACCCTGTAAACGTGTTGGGAATGAGAAATGTCATCACTTGGACATTTGCCTTTTAATAAATTCTCCCTTAATGACCTAAAGTTTTCCAGCCAAATGTTTGAAATTGCCACTGATATATCAGTATCTGAGTAAATCTTAGGTCACGACCAGTCATCCTCAGCTCTGTCTGAGGGGAGATTTGCCCTTTCCATTTCACAAAATGTTATAAGCACCTTTGTACACAATCTTGGTCTGAATCTTTTACTATTGCTTTAGGATAAATTTCTGGGAAAGAATAACTAGGTTGAAGAACATGAGCATTGTTATGCTACGTACCACCAAATGCCCTCCATAAAGTTTGTTCCACTTTACCTGCCCTCCAAGAGTGTGCTGGGGTAGACATTCTATGCATCCTCCACAAAAATAACACTTTAGAGATCTGTTAATTGGATACATGTAGAGTGACATCTCATTATTGTTTCATTTTTATTTTCTTCTTTTATTGGCAATATGTATCTTTTTAGTGAATTACCTGTTCATGTCATTTATGTATTTTTCTTTCAGGGTTCTGTTTTTCACTATTTAATTGTGTAATAGTCCATTTTTGCACTGCTGAAAAAATTACCTGAGACTAGGTAATTTATAAAGGAATGAGGTTTAATTGGCTCACAGTTCTGCAGGCTGTACAGGAAACACAGTGGCTTCTGATTCTGGAGAGGTCTCAGGAAACTTACAATCATGGTGAAAAGTGAACAAGAGAGCAGGAACACGGCCAGAGCAGGAACAAGAGAGAGAGAGAGAGAGGAAGTGCTACATGCTTTTAAACAACCAGATCTCATAATATGATAACTCACTTACTCACTATCATGAGAACAGCACCAAGAAGGTGATACTAACAGATTCATGAGAACTCTACCCCCATCCAATCACCTCCCACTTGGACCCACCTCCAACATGGGGGATTACAACTGGACATGAAATTTAGTGGGGACAGAGATCCAAATTATATCATTCCACCCCCAGCCTCTCCAAATTTCATGTTCTTATCATATTGCAAAATACAATCATCCCTTCTCAACAGTCCTCCAAAGTCTTATCTCATTCAAGCATTAACTCAAAAGAAGTCCAAAGTCTCATCTGAGACAAGGTAAGCCCCTTCCACCTATGAGCCTGTAAAACCATAAGCAAGTTAGTTACTCTCAAACGGTGAGGGTAGAGGCACTGGGTAAATACAACTGTTCCAAAAGGGAGAAACCAGCCAAAAGAAAGGGGCTACAGGCCCCATGCTAGTCTGAAACCCAGCAGGGCAGTCATTGCATCTTAAAACTCCAAAATAATCTCCCTTGACTCCATGCCTCACATCCAGGGTACAGTGGTGCAAGAGGTGGGCTCCCAAAGCATTGGGCATCTCCTCCTCCGTGGCTTTGCAGAGTTTAGTCTCCACAGTTTCTCTCACAAGCTGGTGTTGACTGCCTGAAGCTTTTCCAGGCACAAGGTGCAAGTTGCCAGTGGATCTACCATTCTGGGGTCTGGAGGACAGTGGCCTTCTTCTCACAGCTCGTCTAGGCAGTACCCCAGTGGGGACTCTGCTTTGGGGCTCCAACGCCACATTTCCCCTCCACACTGCTCTAGTAGAGGTTCTCCATGAAGGCCCCAGCCCTACAGCAGGCTTCTGCCTGGACATCCAGGCTTTTACATACTTCTTCTGAAATCTAGGTGGAGGTTTCCAAGCCTCAACTCTTGCACTCTGCACACCTGCAGGCTTAACACCACGTGGAAGCTGCCAAGGCTTATAGCTTACACTCTCTGAAGCAGTGGCCTGACCTGTACCTGGGCCACTTTGAGCCATTGTTGGAGCTAGAGTGGCTGGGATGTGAGGAGCAGTGTCCCTGGGTCTGGCCCAGGAAACCATTCTCCCTTCCTAAGCCTCCTTAGGCTTGTGATGGAAGTGGCTGCCTCTAAGTTCTCTGAAATGCCTTCGAAGCCACCTCCCCATTGTCTTGGCTATCAGAATTTGCCTTTCTTTTAGTTATAAAAATTTCTGCAATGTGCTTAACTCCTCTCCTGAAAGTGGGCTTTTCTTTTCTACCATATGGCCAGGATGCAAATTTTCCAAACCTTTACACACTGCTTTCCTTTTAAATATGAGTTCAAGTTTCAGGTCATTTCTTTGCTCACACATATGAGCATAGGTTGTTAGAAGTTGCCAGACCACACGTTGAACACTTTAATACTTAGAAATTTATTCTGCCAGATACCTAAATGATCTCCCTCAAGTTCCAAGTTCCACAGATTCCTAGGGTAGGGACACAATGTTTCCAAGTTCTTTGCTAACACTTAACAAAAGTGACCTTTGTTCCAGTTCCTAATAAGTTCCTCATTTCTGTATGAGACCTCCTCAGCCTGGACTTCATTGTCCCTATCACTATCAGCATTTTGGTCAAAACAATTTAACAAGTCTCCAGGAATTTCCAAATTTTCCCTCATCTTCCTGTCTGTTTCTGAGCCCTCCACACTCTTCTATCCTCTGCCTGTTACCCAATTCCAAAGCTGCTTCCACATTTTCAGGCATTTTTATAGCAATGCCCCACTCCTCGGTACCAATTTTCTGTTTTAGTCCGTTCTTGCACTGCTATAAAGAAATACCTGAGACTAACTAATTTATAAAGAAAAGGGATTTAATTGGCTCACAGTTCCACAGGCTGTACAGAAAGCATAGTGGCTTCTGTTTCTGGGGCGGCCTCACAGAGGTTTAAATCACGGTGGAAGGCAAAGGGGCGAGCAAGGTGTCTTCCACAGCAGGAACAGGAGCAAGAGCGAGTGTGGGAAGGTGCTACATACTTTTAAACAACCAGATCTTACAATAACTCACTCACTATCACAAGAACAGCACTAAGGCAATGATGTCAACCCATTCATGAGAACTCCTCCCCCATGATCTAATCACTTCCCACTAGGCCCCACATTTCATTTTTATATAAACAAGTAAGTTCGCCTTTTCTTTGCTATTACTGTCATTCAGATGTGTGCTGGTAAAGCAGGTTCAAAAGAAAAGTCTGATCTGTAGCATTTGCTGACATCAGCAGTATCAATATTCCCACTATTGCTGAGGGCTAGCTACCAACTAATTTTTTGGCAAAATTCCTGAATATTTTATTTTTATTTATGTATTTATTTATATTTGATTTTTTTTTTGAAACAGGGTTTCGCTCTTGTTGCCCAGGCTGGAGTGCAATGTCATGATTGCGGTTTACCACAACCTCTGCCTCCCAGGTTCAAGTGATTTTCCTGCCTCAACCTCCCTAGTAGCTGGGATTACAGGCATGTGCCCCCACACCTGGCTAATTTTGTATTTTTAGAAGAGATGGGGTTTCACCATGTTGGTCAGGCTAGTCTCAAACTCTTGACCTCAAGTGATCCACCCGCCTTAGCCTCCCAAAGTGCTGGGATTACAAGCATAAGCCACCGTGCCTGGCCCTGAATATTTTAGAATCAGATTTAACAAATCTGTACAAGCAAGCTCCAGCACACTATGGCTACCCAGCTTTTAGATTTAGAAAGTTTTTCTCCGGCCGGGCGCGGTGGCTCAAGCCTGTAATCCCAGCACTTTGGGAGGCCGAGACGGGCGGATCACGAGGTCAGGAGATCGAGACCATCCTGGCTAACACTGTGAAACCCCGTCTCTACTAAAAAATACAAAAAACTAGCCAGGCGAGGTGGCGGGCGCCTGTAGTCCCAGCTACTCGGGAGGCTGAGGCAGGAGAATGGCGTAAACCCGGGAGGCGGAGCTTGTAGTGAGCTGAGATCCGGCCACTGCACTCCAGCCCGGACGACAGAGCAAGACTCTGTCTCAAAAAAAAAAAAAAAAAAAAAAAAAAAAAAAGAAAGTTTTTCTCCATAACAAGATAAGATAGATATATGTGTATGTGTTCTTCTCAAATGTATTTTTTTAGTTATTTTAATTTTCAGTTATCCAAGTAATAAATGTTTACTGAAGAAAAATCGGGAAATATAAATAAATGTTAAAATATTTAAATAAATAGTAATCTCACCAAATAGAATCATACCAATATCATTTTTAGAGCAACCATGCAGTCATTTTTCTCTATATATTAACATTCTTTAGATTCTTGGCTCCTACTGCAAATTGTGGTTCAGAAAGTTTATAACAATTTATCTACTTACACATGCCCAAGTGCATGCACACACACACAGCATCATACTATGTATACTGTTTGTAATATGCTTGTCTTAATCTATAATCTATCATAAATATTTTTTCATGCTAGTAATTATCCATCTACAATTTCATGATTATTGGCTGGATAATATAACATTTTATTTATAATGCAATTTTTAATATTTTAGCTTATAATGTATTTTACCAATCTTCTGTTGTCGGATATTTAAATTGCTTCCAATTTTCACAATTAGAAATAATTCTGCAATAAGAAGCAATATTTCTTTGGGATGTGTATGAACAATTATTTTCTTTTCTTTCTTTTTTTTTTTTTTTTGAGACAGAGTTTTGCTCTTGCTGCCCAGGCTGGAGTGCAATGGCATGATCTCGGCTCACCACAACCTCCACCTCCCGGGTTCAAGCGATTCTCCTGCCTCAGCCTCCTGAATAGCTGGGATTACAGGCATGCACCATCACGCCCGGCTTATTTTGTATTTTTAGTAGAGACAGGGTTTCTCCATGTGGGTCGGGCTGGTCTTGAACTCCCAACCTCAGGTGATCCACCCACCTTGGCCTCCCAAAGCACTGGGATTACAGGCATGAGCCACTGCACCCAGTTGAACAATTTTTTTAAATATATATTTTATAAAGTGGACTTTTTGAACCAATAGACATAAACCAACACCATTATTCTTTGCCTTTTTTTCTATTACTACACATGAAATGTCTTTTTTATTAATTATTTAACCCAAATTTAAGATACTTTTTTTAGATTGCTCATCTGCCATATAATTCAAAAGCCTACCGACAATTTTGGTTTCTCTTTTCATCTATTGGTCATACTGATTACACAATAAGGTGTTGACTGGAACTTTTCCTATGATTTGGGTCCAAAACTGAGGACAAAGAAGTATTATGTACCACATTCTATAAAAGCTGCTAACAACTGGAGCACGTCCCCCAGGGCATTCTAAGAAGCAGTTGAACCACATAGCACTGTCCACAGCATTGCCTCGCCCTATCTTCCCTCATTCACCTGAGAATGCTGGGGAGGGTGGCAGGAGAGTCAGCAGCACCAGGAGATGAGTGTTCATGATGTAAGCCGGCAAGCTCTTCTCCCTGTGCAAGAGATGACATCTCTTTCTCAAGCCAAGTGAAGGGGGAATAACAGTAAAATTACTCACAGACACCGAACAGGCAAATCAGTCATTTCTTTACTCAAGAGGATGCTTGTTTTGATGCAGCAATGTGCAGGATCACCCTCTGAGGTTGATCCCCCCCTGCCCCTCTGAGCAGTCTTAGAGAACATTACACGTGCCCCCTGGGGGTTCAGGAGTGTAAGTTAGTAGAGGGACTGGTGTCTACTCTGTTGGAGATTTCCATTGGACCAACCCTTGCCAACTGGCAATTAAAGACTGTGGTATCAGGTACCTGGGAAAGGGGTTGTATCTCCATCTCCGCATCCCTTGGGCCACACACACACACAAAGGCACAGGAAGGCTTCATCAGCTCCTGTGGCTCCATGCAAGGGAGAATGGAGGCCATAGGATAAGACCAGAGCTATAGGAAACAGAGCCATCTGATCATCCTGAGCCCTTGAATGAGTTTGTGGCGTAGAGACAGCTTACCTATTCTAGACCTTTTAGCTATACTTTTTCTATTATATGAGAAAGAAATAAACCTCAATCTTATTTAAGCCTCTGTATTTGAGGTCTCCCTGTCCTGCAGCTTAGCCTGTACCTTAATCGACACAATTACAGAAAAGGATATCCTCCTTCTTACCACTCATCCCTGGTCTCCACATCAGAAAAGCTAGATCTGGGAGAGGGAGGGGCAAGAAGAGTGTATCGCAGATAAACCATGCCTGCCTCCAAAATATATGCCAAGGTTGAGCTACAGACCTAGCCTGTGATATGCAGAAAGAAGTTGAGCTTTAGATGGAGATGGAGATTTAGAATTTTAAACTAGATTGCAGTATCAATATCTCAAAAGGACTGGAGAAGTGACAAAGGGAGAATTTCAGAATCCAGTTGATGGAATGACTGAGAAAAATAAAAACTACTCCATATTTGGACTAGATGATGTTGAGATTCCTCATAAACTAACTGTAATTGAAACTCTCAGAAAGTCCCTGTGGTTTTAGAAATCCCCTCAGGTCTTTTACTCCCTGTAGTTTAGTCTCATTCCTTTCTACTCAAATCAGTCTCCAGAAACCTAGGCAGAAATACTTCCTCCTTTCCCCATATTTGTGGCCTCATTCTCTTTAAAACTCACACACTCTCACCATTTCTATCCCAGGTCTCTATCCACTGTCTCTTTCCTATGCTCTTACATCCATCCACTCTATTCTCTTTGCCTATTACTCCTCTCTTTGTACCTCTGACTTTCCAAGCAGCTTCTTTCAGAGTCTTCACTCTTTCCAGGATAGCATTTCTTTTCTGCTACCACACTCAGAACTGAGTCTCCAGGGCATCAGAGATGGTCATGCCAACCCCAGAGGACTGGGTTGAATAGTGTCCTCCACCCACCCTCCAAGCATTTATGTCCATTTATTTCAGATTTATTCTGAAATCTCAGAATGTGACCTCATTGAAAAAAGAGTCTTTGTAGATCTAATTAAGTTAAGGACCAAGATGTGATGGCATCAGATTAAGAAGGCCCCTAAATCCAACTAAAGTGTCCTTGTAAGAGACAGGAAAAAAAAAGACAGAGGCTCGGAGGAGAACACCATGTGAAGACACAGGCACAAATTATTCAAATTATTGATTATTTAACCCAAATTTAGGATGCTTTTTTTGTTTTTTAGATTGCATATCTGCCATGTAATTCAATAGCCTACCAATATTTTTTGTTTCTTTTCTCATCTGTTGGTTCTACTGATTACATAACAGGGTGTTGACTGGAACTTTTCTTATGACTTGGGTCCAAAACTAAAGACAAAGAAGTATTATGTGCCACATTCTATAGAAAGCTGCTAACAATTGGGGCATTCTAAGAAGCAGCTGATACATCTGCAAACCAAGGGACGCCAAGGTTTGCCAGCAACTACCAGAACCTAGGAGAGAGGAAAGGGATGATTTCTCCCTCACAGCCTCTGGAAGGAACCAACCCTGCCAACCTTGACTTCTGACTTCTGCCTTCCTGAAATGGGAGAAATACATTTCTGTTGTTTTAAGCCACCCTGTCCATGGTAATTTTTTTGGTCGCCACAGGAAACTAACACATCCAACAACATTGCCAATTTGATGCTTTCTTTGCTTATGGTGTTCTTTCACTTCCAACTTTGCACCCACTGTGCCCTCCCCTTTGAAGGGTCTTCCCAGCCACATGCCCAGGACCTCCTTGATGAAAGACCTTTCATCAAGGCTCATCCTAGTAGCACTCCCTGGTCACTAACCTAGGTTTCTCTTCCCTTTTGCTATGGTCTGGATGTTTGTGTTCCCCAAAAATTCATATGGTGAAATCCTAGCCCCCAAAGGGATAATGTAGTCAGCCCTTCATATCCATGGGTTCCACATCCATAGATTCAAACAACCATGGATTGAAAATATTCAATAAATGAATAAATAAATAAAAACAATACAATAATACAAAATAATAAAAATAAAAGACCATATAGTATAACAACTACATAACATTTACATACATTGTATTAAGTATTGTAAGAAATCTAGAAATGATTTAAGCATATGGAGGGATGTACATAGGTTATATGTAAATAGTACACTTTTTTTTTCAGAGTCAGTGTCTTGCTCTGTTGCCCAGGCTACAGTGCAATGGCATGATCATAGCTCATTGCAGCCTGGAATTCCTGGGTTCAAGCAATCCTCCCACCTCAGCCTCCTGAGTAGTTGGGACTACAGGCATGTGACACCACGCCCATCTAATTTTTGTATTTTTTTTTTTTTGAGGAGGTGGAGTCTCACTATGATGCCCAGGCTGGAAGTATGCCATTTTATATATGGACTTGAGCATTCACAGACTTTGGGATCTACAGGGCTCCTGGAACCAATCCCCTGTGGATATGGAGGAACAGCTGTATTAAGAGTTGGGGATGTTGGGAGACAATTAGGTCATGAATGTGGAGCCTTCATGAATGGGATGAGTGCCCTCCCGCATGTGAGGATACAGTGAAAAGACAAGCCATCTATGAACCAGGAAGTGGGCCCTCACCAGGCACCAAATCTGTCAGCAGCTTGACCTTGGACTTTACAGCTCTAGAACTACAAGCCATATATTTCCATTGTTTATAAGCTACTCAATTTGTGGTACAGTCATGCACTGCATAACAATATTTCACTCAGCAGCCATGGCCCTACAAGATAATAATGAAGATAAAAAATTCCTATGCCCTAGTAACATTGTAGTGCAATGTATTACTCACATGTTTGTGGTGATGTTGCTGTAAACAAACATACTACACTGACAGTCATATAAAAGCATGGCACATACAATTACATACAGCTCATAATACTTGATAATGATAATAAGCAACCATGTTACTGGTTTTTGTATCTAGTAGACTATAATTTTAATCATTATTTTAGAGTGTACTCCTACTTGTTTTTTAAAAGCTAACTATAAAAAAGCCTCAAGCAGGTCCTTCAGGAGATTTTCCAAAAGAAGGCATTGTTGTTATCCGAGACGATGGCTCCATGCATGTTATTGCCCCTGAAGACCTTCCAAAGGAACAAGAGGTAGAGGTAGAAGACAATGATATTGATATTGACCCTATGTAGACCTGGGCTAGTGTGTGTCTGTGTGTGTGTGTGTGTGTGTCTCAGTCTTTAACAGAAAAGTTTAAAAAGTGAAAAATAAAAATCAAAAAAATTTAAAATAGAAAAAGCAGAAAATAAAGATATAAAGAAGTAAAATATTTTTATATAGCTGTAGAATGTGTTTGTGTTTTAAGCTAAGTGTTATTACTAAAGAGCCAAAAAAAATTTTAAAGCAAAAAGTTGATAAAGTAAAAACATTACAATAAGCTAAGGTTAACTTCTTACTAAAGAAAGAAAAAAATTTTAATAAATTTTGTGTGGCCTATATGTACAGTGTTTATAAAGTCCACAGTGGGATATGGTAATGTCCTTGGCCTTCACATTCACTCACCGCTCCCTCACTGACTCACCCAAAGCAACTTCCAGTCCTGCAAGCTCTGTTCATGATAAGTGCCTGTATTCGTTCATTTTCACACTGCTGATAAAGACATATCTGAGACTGGGCAATTTACAAAAGAAAGAGATTTATTGGACTTACAGTTCCATGGAACTGAGGAAGTCTCACAACCATGGCAGAAGGCAAGGAGGAGCAAGTCACATCTTACATGGCAGCAGGGAAGAGAGAGAACTTGTGCAGGAAAACTCCCCCTTAAAGAACCATCAGATCTCATGAGACCCACTGGCTATCAGGAGAACAGCACAGGAAAAGATTGCCCCCCATGATTCAATCACCTCCCACTGGGTCCCTCCCCAACACGTGGAGATTCAAAATGAGATTTGGGTGGGCCACAGCCAACCCACATCAGTGCCCTTTACAGGTGTACCAATTTTTATCTTTTTTACCATATTTTTACTGTGCCCTTCCTATGTTTAGATATGTTTGGATACACAAATACTTAGCATTGTGTTACAATCACCTGGAAGCAACAGGCTAAACAATAAGCCTAGGTGGGTAGTAAGCTATGCCATCTATGTCTGTGTGAGTGCACTCTATGATGTTCAACCAAAGGCAAAATTACCTAACAACACACATCTCAGAACACAGGTAGTAGCGCAGCCCAAACGGACTGACACCTTTCCTCATCCAAGCCCGTCTTTGCCACGCCCCATTCCTTTTAACAGGTCGTCTTACTACGGGATCTACTGTTTATTCTTATCCCAGTGTTAAGAACTGAAAATGTACTGAGGCAAACTTACCAAATTGTGGCATTGGATGGGGGAATGAGAAGGAACAGCGCAAACATAGATGGAGGAGATACTTTATATGTATGGATTTTTGTTTTGTTTTGTCTCCTTTTTGCTTTTGTTTTTTGCTTTGTTTTGTATTTTGTTTTAGGTATTTCTGGATCGGTTTTTCAACCTCCCAAAAACGATGGCAGGGAAGATGCATGACCCTCAACACAAAAGCGCGCGTCCTACCGGGCAATGGGTCCCGTGGGGCGAGCTGCAGGGCCGCTGTGGGGCGGGCAGGTAGGAACAGGGAAGGGCTCACCCAGCCTCGGAAAGGCAGTCGTTCCCTTCTCTCAGTGTCCTGCTAAACCTGGAGCCGCGTCGCCCCAGCGTCTTCCAGTGGCGGATGGGGAGGACACCGCGAAGGTGTCCATGGCCAACGTCAGGCACTCGGGCAGCCCAGGCACTGCGGCGGGGACGAGCGGCCAGCGGGCAGCTCAGCGTGGAACTGTAGCCCCGCCATCCCTGTGCCCGCCTGCCTGGGATTTTTGGATAAAATCCAGGACTTCATGGACATTTCCTGCATGGGACCGTTTCATTTGCTCATCCCACGAGTTTTTACTGCGCATCTACAATGGGGTGCGCAGGGTCCCCTCGGCACTGGGGAGGGGCAGGGAACAGGTGGAGAAGGCTCCCGTTCTCCTGGAGCTTATACTTTGGAGGAGAGAAAGACAAAACGAGTAAACAACTAAGCAAACAGGATAATTTTAGACAGTTATGTGTGCTGTGAAGAAAAGAAACGGGAGGAATGGGACGGAGACTGTGAGGACCCTACTTTCCACTAGGATGAAGGGACGCCCCTCCGCTGAGGGGGTGTAGGTTTAAAAAAAATTAATGCTAAAATTCTGTATTTTCAATGTCAACAATATTTTGTGGGAAACATTGATACCATTTAAAAATACTTGATTATTTAGAATCTGTGGCAATTGTTGTTGTTGTTGTTATTGTGGTTGTTTATTGTTTTTATTGATTTTAGGCAACAGTTCAACAAATCTGTTCAACAGGGGTTGTGGAAGAATGTGCCGTTTGGGATAGAGCCTAGGGAGGAAAATAAATGTTGTTTTCCTGAAGAGAAAGGAAGGGCTAATGCAGACAGATGATGATGCTAATAAAATGTCATTAAGGCTTATTTTGTTACAGCTATTATGAAAACAGTTTCTTTCTTTTAATTTTTTTGAGATGGAGTCTCACTCTGTTGCTCAGCTCACTACAGCCTCTTTCTCCCAGGTTCAAGTGATTCTCCTGCCTCAGCCTCCTGAGTAGCTGAGACTACAGGTGTGCACCACCACACCCGGCTAATTTTTGTATTTTTAGTACAGACGGGTTTTCACCACATTGGCCAGGCTGGTCTCGAACTCCTGACCTCAAGTGATCCACCTGCCTCATCCTCCCACAGTACTGGGATTACAGATGTGAGCTACCATGCCTGGCTGAAACCAGTTTATTGAATGAGTTAAGTCCAGAAAGCAAGGGCTTCATTTTTCTCTAACCACTGCCTTACAACAAAGTTCTGTTGGATCTCCTTCAATCATCACCCCTGAATCTTGGGCAGATACCATAAATTTTAGTGACAAATCTCATTTTAGTCCTTGCACCTCTATATAAGGGATTAAAATGTCCAGGCCGGTCCAATTTAACAGCAATCTCACACCTCATTCAAAATTCTGCTTAGCCTTCCTTGCAGTGAAATGAAGAAAGAATACAGTCAGTTTACTCTTCCTCCATTGTCTCTGTCTTCTCTATATTCTAGATGTCCCCATGCCATTGCAAGGGAAGAGGGCGTTACACAAAGAGGAGCAGATCTTCCTGTAGTTAACTACTGAATAAGGCAAACAGGCCAACATGCTCCTGCCAGCTACTATGGCAGAGTCCAAATGCTGGTTTTTTCACAGGGCACATCTGTGAGTTATTGGAGGGTCTTCAGTGTACCCCACATTGCACAGTTCCATGATGCAGGGGCACATTATCTGGCTGACCTCTTGCAGCAACCTCCACCCCAAACCCCTCTTCTGCCTAACCCCATGTCCTCTTACTGCTATCGTCTCTTTGCACAACAGGCTACCCTATTGACTGATATCCCATCATGACAACGCAAGCCCAGCTACTATTCCATAGTCAAAGCCGTGTGAAGAAATTCATATCCTTTTACCATGCCAATAATGGAAGGGCAGGTTGCTATCACTACTTCTCTTCCCTCATCCTGCCATTTTGGGTTGCTCAAGCCAACCTTTCACCTCCTGAATTCCCCAGGGGGGAAGAACTCATCTATTCATTCAACAAATATTTATCAAGCACTTGTATTTGCTAAGCACTATTTACCAATCTCTGTGTTCCCAGTGCCCACCCTCATCCCAAACTCCAGCAAATACTCATCAAGCTCTTCCAAGAGTTCTCAAGCCACACCACATTTGCTGCACTGAACCCGTGTGCTCCTGTTACTCTGCAAGCTATCAGTCTTGGAGTGGGATGCCAGGCTACCTTCTACTGTGCTTAGAGTCCCTCACACTTGTCTGCAAGAAATTCAAAGCAACCTCCCTATGGTCTAGAACCTCCGCTTAATGACTCTTTAATCATGCTTTTGACTCTAGTCTTCTAGAGATGGATAATACAGACTGGGAGTCATTGGTCTCTTTCTGCTCTTTTGATAAGTCCAGGCTGGTTGTGTCTAGTATCATGTAGGTGCAGTTACTGTCTTGTTAGCTTTGAGGTTTTAGCCAGAATTCTAAGACAACCAGAAAAGTCCCACTCAATACCCAGTTACAAATAAATTTGGCCCTGAGTTTTCTTGGAAAGCAGGTAAATCCACGTCTTTCACCTCAACAGCTTATGACTAAGTCCATATTTCCCTTTACATACATACACTATTATGTCATGAGTCCTCATTGGTTAATTACATATTTGTGTAGCAGGATAAAAAAATAAATAAGTTATTACACATATGTGAAACAAAAGACTTTTTTATATGCCGTAGCTGATCTAATTTTTTCCCCAAGCCCCAAACTTGAAGAGAACGATGATGCTGACCCAGAAACCAATAGGATTCACAGGGCACTCTGAGGACCAGTGCATATGACGCTGAAGTTGACTGTTTCCTTGCTGCCATGAAGCCATATAAACTCTTGCTCACACAAAATCCATTTGGGAAAGCAGAGTGGAGAGGAGCTGAAAAACTGAGAATTTACTCAAAAGAGGCTGTTTCAATTTGAGACATAATGACTAAACCAGAAGAGACCGGGCTGTCTCTAACTGGCAAATTGAGTACCACATCACCGCCTAGCCCAATTCCCCAGATGAAATGTTGTTTTTGTTAAGTCTTTCCTGAAGGCATGAGGATAATGGAGGTTACTTAGAACTGTACTGTTCACCATCATCCAAGCAATATGGTTTCTTAAGTTGAGTTTTCTAATTTTTTTTAAGATTTCACATCATTGTTTTCAGTGACTAGTGTTAATTTCACATTAAAAGTGGCTCTAATGTTAGCCCAAAAGAGCCCACATTTGCTTTTCTCCTTGGGCCATTGCAAATAAGTCCTCTGTGTCATCAGAGCCCTCAGCTTGTGGTATTTGTTGGGAATGCTGTTCTGTGGAATGGGTTCCAGTAAGATGAGGATTAGGTTATTAGATCCTTCATGAAACAGATTGTGATGGGCAAAGTAGAGTTCATAATGGCACCACTCACTCTGGACAAAGTTGGGAGACAAAACAAAGATGGACTTGTAACTCTTCTCAATGCAGTTGATGATATTTTCCACAATGCTCTTGCCAGGAACAAAGTTTCTCTCATGAAGACAAATCTGCATACCTTCTTTCTCTAGGTTTGGTACTAATTCATTTTTCACCCAGGCAGAATCGTGTTCACTATATGAAATAAATGCATGAAACTGGAGATTTCTTTGGAGTTCTTCTAAGGGTACGTTCCTGGCCCTGCGCCGGGTCTGGGTCCACTGGCACACCATCCTGAGATACCAGGGCAGATCCAAGTAGATGCAGAGGAAGGTCACAGTCACAGTCAACACCAGCATGGTGGCACCGATGGTGACGATCAGCAGAGTTATGTTGCAGGATAATTCAGACATGTGAAAGTCCTTTAGAGGGGTTCCTCTATAACTTTCTGGGTAGCCACACTTATAAGAATCAGGCCAGCCCTCTACCACTTCACTTGATACTTGCTCTATATTTTTGACAAATTCTCTTAGCTCACAGGTACACTGGAATGGATTGTTCCCTGCTTTTATTGACCTCATCTTCTGGCAGCTCTGGAAGAAATCAGCTGATGGGTGGGAAACTGAATTGTAATCAATGATCAGTACAGAAAGGCTGCTAAAGCTGCCACATCCAGGAAGGTCGGTTAAAGAATTGAAAGCAACATTGAGTTCTTGCAAAGCTTCCAGTTTTACGACTTGTTTAGGAATGCTCTTTATTTTATTGTTGTGAAGATCAAGTACCTTGATCCTGGGAGGTAAACATCTGAAAACAGAGTCAGTAAGTATATTTGAAGACAAATTTAACACCACTATACTCTCAATCCAAGTGCAGCTTTCCTTATGTCTACCAGATTCCAAAGAATTCCAGCTAACATCCAGTATTTCTAAAGATGGCATATCCTTAGTCATGAGACTTACTTTGAAAAGGTCTTTTAAGCCATTCTTTTGTAAGATAAGTGTCTCCAACTTAACTAACGTGGAACATTTTTCAAAAATACTATCTGTGAAAACATTCCGGGTAAAGTTCAAAAACTTGAATGTGCTTGGTACATGAGGACACAGCATGTGTATAAAAGGTGTATCTGAAATGGTTAACATCATAATGTTCATCTCAGAAAACACGGTATACAATGCTGTCTGTGAAAAGATAACAACTTGGTTCGTGATATGTTCTATTTTCAATGCTTTCAATGTCGTTTTAGAATAAGTAAAATCTTCTTCATGAATGCTTTCAATTATTGTTAAATTGTAAATATTGAGATATTCCACAGGTTTGGGCCAAAGAAATTGAAAGACTCTCACCAGGCATTTCCAAGTTGTTTCTATGTGATTGAGGGTAAAATTCAGTAAGGTTGGACCTCTGGTGAGTTCTAATAAAAATTTAATGAAAACTTTACAGTTGTCTTCATTCAATTTAATATTAGTCAGTTGTAGGCACCCTAAAGTATTAACTGATATGTTCACTTGGATAGAGAATAAACTAGTTGGGTGAAAAACAAGGTGAAGTGTTTTTGCATTCAGAATTTGTAGACTTTCTGTCTCATTTTCTTTTATATAATAATTTCTTAAATCCATAAGGATGTAACTTAGATGCAAGTGAGCAATTGGCAGCAAATCTAATTTTTGTAACTTCATAGCACTCAACCCCAAGAAATTCAGTTGTGACAAGTTGCCAAATTGCTTACAGATAGGCAGGGCCTTGAAGTCATTGAATGAGAGATCTAAATGCTTGAAACTCATAATAGGATGGCAGGATATCTTTTGCAACTGATTATGAGATAAATCCAAATATTCCAAGTCCTGGTTGAACTTGAAAACACTTAAATCAAGTAGCCGGATTTTGTTATGGGAAAGTCTCAAAACTTTCAACTCTGACAGAAAGCTCATGTCAGAGACCTGAAGCTCAGCTATGTAGTTGTGAGACATATCTAAGACTTTGGTTTTTGGCGGTAGGTCTTTTGGAACATGAGTAAGACCTCTTTTTGACTTGTCTACTGCAAATTCACTTCCGTCGGAGAACTGGATTCTGGTTCCAACTATTAAGATCATAAGGCAAACAAAATGGAAGCTTTTTACAATAGGTTCTTTGTCTTTGGTCATGATGTTGCAGTGGCTATCCTAAAGGGTTGTTGTTCTTCAGAGCATCTTGATATGAGTCCAAATTCTAGAAATGTAATATACACTAAGATTAATAAAGATCGGATGGTTACTCTCAAACCTCCACTTACTAACCATAAAATCTAAACGATTTCTTCATTCACTAGTAGAGTCGTTTCTGTTCCCATGATTTAATATGATACTTTTTATAACCAGTTATATAGCTTGCTCACGCCAGAAGAGGCAATATAGGTCTTGTTATCAAAGAATTGTGGTTGTGTGTTTTGACCTGTCTGGTTGCTGCCAACCAGATTCACACTCAGGGGCTTGCCTTTGTTTTGTACACCTTAGAACTTTCTCAGGGCTGGAACAGCCTTCTGGGTGGTGTTTGCTGTAAACACTTAAAAAGGCAAATATACTAGCTGCAGCCACCTGAGCAAGGGCTAACAGAGGGGGCAAGCAGCAGACACATCAAAAAGCCTGGGAAATATGCAAAGATATACAGAAAAAGATACGTGGGAGAAAAAAGGCTTTAGAAATCTCTGTATGTACCAAGCAGTCTAGAAGTCCACTCACATGCCCAAGGCTGGACACATGTTCAGAGGAGACCTGAGAAAATCCTAAACTTCACCTCTGGCTCATCTTCAGCTTCCATGCATGCAGAAAGTGAAGGCTAAGGCAGAGCTGTGAATAAGCTAGCTAAGCATTGAGAAAGTGATCCAACACAGCCAATCTGCAAAGATCAGGGGAGTTTTTGTTTTTGCTCCTGGTATTTTGTTTTGTTTTTGTTTTAGTTCCAGATGTTTAAAGAAATCTCAAGTCACTGGCTGACCACTAAGCTAACTGGACAGAAAATGTAATAGCCACACATGATAAAGAATAGTCTTTATAAAAAATATTTAGAAAAGTCATTAAACAAGCAACTATAAGCCATAAAAAGCAGCAACACACTCTGGGAAAGGGAGGCCAGCCAAAGTGGCTCAAGCCTGTAATCCCAGAACTTGGGGAGGGCAAAGCAGGGGGATCGCTTGAGTCCAGGAGTTCAAAGCCAGCCTGCACAACATGGTGAAACTCCATCTCTACAAAAAATACAAGAATTAGCTGGGCATGATGGCATGTGCCTATAGTCCCAACTACTTGGGAGGCTGAGGTGGGAGGACTGTTTGGGCCTGGGGAAGTAGAGACTCCAATAAGCCTGCACTCCAGCCTGGGTGACAGAGTGACACTCCATCTCAAAAAAAAAAAAAAAAAAAAGCTCTGGGAAAGGGGGACAGAATTTGATTTTTAGCGTTACCTCATTACAGTGTTTTAAAGGTCTGATTTTAAAGAATAAAAATCAAAACAAAATAATCACTAGCCCCCAGATTTGCCAGTGGACTTGCTCTGGGTTTTGCCCTGAAATAACACAAGCCTTGCGAAAAGCAAATGGAAAGAGATTGTTGTCTTTTTGATTGTGTAACTTGGCCTTAAAGGAATCTCTAATTTATTTGTTTAAAAAAATTAGCCATGCAAAGAAACAAGAAAGTATTGTTTATTCACAGGAAAAGAAATTAAAAGAACAAAGTCAGATAACTGACACCACCTAACACTGAGGCTTGCTACAAAGCTACAGCAATCAAGGCACTGTGGTTTTGGTGAAAGAATAGACAAATAGATCAAATGGCCAGAATACAGAGCTTAGAAATAGCCCCACACAAAAATAATCAACTGCTGTTTGACAAAGGAGCAAAGGCAACTCGGTGGAGAATGGATGGTCTTTTCAACAAATGGTGCTGGAACAATTAGACCTCCAGATACAAAAAAAAAAAAGAAAGAAAGAAAAGAAGAAGAAGAAGAAAGAAGTTAGACACAGACCTTACAGTTTTCACAAAAATTAGCTCAAAATTAACCATAGACCTAAATGTATAATGCAAAACTATAAAACTTCCAGAAGATAACACAGGAGAAAATAATCTAGGTGACTTTGGATTTGATGATGATTTTTTAGATACCACATCAAAAACATAATCCAAGAAAGAAAACACTGTTAAGTTGGACTTCATTAAAATTAAAATTTTTGCTTTGCAAAAGACATTACAAGAGAGTGAAAAAGACAAACCATAGATTGAGAGAAGATATTTGCAGAACTCATATATGATAGGGACTTGTATCCAAAATATGCAAAGAACTCTTAAGCTCCACAATAAGAAAACAAGCAATCTAGTTTTTAAATGGGCACAAAAATCTAAACAGACACCTCACCAAAGAAGATATATAAAGAGCAAATACACATATAAATAGCTATTCGACATCATATTTCATCATGGTTTTGCAGATGAATACAGCAATGAAATTACACTACACTTATGAGAATGGGTAAAATCCAAAAACAACATCAAATGTTGGTGAGGATGTGGAGCAACAAGAACTCTCTTTCACTGTTAATGGGAATGCAAAATGGTGCAGCCACTATGGAGGGCAGTTTCTTATAAAACTAAACATAGTCTTATATGATCCAGCAAATCACATTCCTGGGTATTTAATCAAAAGAACCTAAAATTTATGTCCACATAAAAGACTCCATGTGGATGTTTATAGAAGCATTATTCATAACTGCCAAACATTGGAAGCAACAAGATATCCCTCAATAGGTAAAAAGATTAACAAACTGGTACATTCACACAATAAAATACTATTCAACAATTAAAAAATAAGCTGGAGAAGCATTAAAATGGTTGAATAGAGGCACCTAGCACTCACCCCCTCTGCAAAGAAGGACCAAAACAGTGAGCAGATAATCACACATTGAATGAGCATCTAAGAGAGCACACTGGAATTCAGCAGAGAAGTGACAGTGCACCTCTGAGGCTTGGGAGAAGAGGGAAGTGAAGCAGCCAGCCCAGCTGGGACTAGCTCAGAACCATGAGGAACTTCCCATTCCAGGGAAAGGATAACTGAGAGATCTTCAGAGGTCCACATTTCCACTATGGACTCCTGTAATCCTAGCCATGAGCTAGCTCCTTGGCCCTCACATGCCCTGAGGCTGTCTGGAACCTACGCAGTGGCATTGTTCCACAATGGGACTTCACATTGGGTCCCACATACCCCATACCCTGAGACCCAAACAGCTTCAGCATAAGGCTCTTTTAAGAGCCCAGCCCTCACCATACACATCCTGTTCTGGGGCCCAACAACCCTGAATCTCCATACCCCTGAAGCCCCACTGATATTCTCCTACATCCACCTAGAGGGCTACAGCATTGTAATGCCAGCTAAGATCAGCAGTGAAGCTAGGTCCTCAGCACTCTAGCCCATGCAATGCCCTACATCCCAGGAAACAGGAAGCACAGTGCACCTAGTGGCTCTCCCTGGGACAAAGGGAGTCAACATGTGCATTCCCCAGAGCCTAAGAGCTACCTGCCCAGGGCCACCACCACTTACAGCAACCCCACCTTCTCTAGCAGCAGGACTACCACACATCTACACATGCCTCCAAGCAGACTGAGGACAGGTCCACCTTGCCCTCTGCTACTAGTGCCTGCCTGCCACTGCCATGGCCAACATTCATCCAAGCATGCCACATGGGTTCCTGGGGACTGGCTTGCCCAGCTTGCTGCTGCCACTGCTGCTGCCTGTGCATACCACTTGGGGGCCAGAGGGTTGGCCCACTTTTGCTACTGCCATAGTTGATGCTACGCAAATTGCACAGGGGCCCAAGAACCTGCCCTCCCACTTGGTCCATTACTGCCACTGCACGCATCCAACTAAATCTCCTGTAGGCTCAAGGACCCATCACCACCAGTGCCCACATACATCACACGGGGGCCTGAGAACCGGCAAGCCTAGGCAACTGCTGCCACCACTGGTGCCTGAGAACAGGCCTGCCTGGTTTCCCCATTCCCAGCAAAGCTTTACCATAGCGTCTGCTAACAACTGCAACCTAAGCCACTGAGGAACCCAAATGCCAGCGACACTGATGATAGCTGAAGAAATCATACAGAAACTACACTGCTGTGCCCACTCAGAATCAAAGCCAAAGCACCCTATACTCAACTAACACTATAAAAACACCTAGAGACAAAAGTCTTTCCCTGTGAAAGTCAATCCATAAAATTGGAAGCAGCAGCTATTACATCAGATGCATAGATATCAACATAAGGACACAAGAGATACAAAAGTGCAAGGAAACATGAAACCTCCAAAGGACACAATCATTGTCTAATAACAGATCCCAACAAAAAGAAAATCTACAAAATGCCTGAAAAATAATTCAAAATAATGATACTAAAGAAACTCAGTGAGTTACAAGAGAGCATAGATAAATAATACAAAGAAATCAGAAAAACAATTTATGATCTGAGTCAGAAGTTCAACAAAGAAATAGATATTAAAAGTAGAACCAAATAGAAAATTTGGAACTACAGAAGTCAATAAATGAAATAAAAAAATATAATCAAGAGCTTGTGCAAACAATAGACTAGGCCAGGTGCAGTGGCTCACATCTGTAACCCCAGGACTTTGGCAGCCCGAGGTGGGTGGATCACCTGAGTTCAGGAGTTTGAGACAAGCCTGGCCAAAATGGTGAAACCCTATCTCTACGAAAAAAATAAAAAATTTTAAAAATACAAAAATTAGCTGGGCGTGGTGGTGGGCACCTATAATCCCAGCTACTTGTGGGGCTGAGGCACAAGAATCACTTGAACCTGGGAGACGGAGGTTGCAGTGAGCTGAGATCGTGCCATTATGCTCCAGCCTGGGTGACAAGAGCAAAACTCCATCTCAAAAAAAAAAAATATATATATATATATATACACACACACAAACACACACACATATATATATATATCAAGAAACAATAGACTAGACTGAGCAAAAGAAAGAATTTCTGAACTGAAAGGTCTTTTGAAATAACCCAGTGAGGCAAAAAAAAAAAAAAAAGGAATAAAAAAGAATAAGGAAAGCCTATGGGATACCATTAAGCAAACAAATTTCACATTCCAGAAGGAGAAGAGATGAGCAAAGGGATAGAAAGCCTAATTAATGAAATAATAGCTAAAAACTTCCCAGGTCTTGCAAGAAGTATAGACATCCAGATACAAGAAGCTCAAAAATTCCCAAATAGATTTAATTCAAAAATGTTCTCTCTGAGGAAGCTCACAGTCAAACTCTCAAAAGTTGAAGACAAAAAGAGAATCCTAAAAACAGCAAGGAATAAAAAAGTCAAGTCATATATAAGAGACTCCCCATCAGACTAACAGATTTTTCAGCAGAAACTATAGGCCAGGAGAGAATGGGATAATATATTCAAAGTGCTGAAAGAAGAAACTGTCAGCCAAGAAGACTATACCCATCAAAGCTATCCTTCCATAATGAAGGAGAAATATTCTTTCCCAGACAAGGGACAACTAAGGGAATTCATCACCACTAGACAAGCCCTACAAGAAAAGCTTAAGAGAGTAGAATGTCTGGAAATGAAAAGATTATATCTACCACTATGAAAACATATGAAAGTATAAAACTCATTAGTAGAGCAAATGCATAAACAAAAGAGAGAAAAGAGTTGAAGTTATTACTGCAGAAAACCACCAAAGTTCAAGGATAAACAATGAGAAGAAGAAAGGAACAAAAGATACACAAAACAAGCGGAAAACAATGAGCCAAATGACAGAAATAAGTCCTTACCTATCAGTGATAACCTCGGATGTAAAAAGATTAACTTCCTCACTTAAAAGATATAAACTAGCTGAATAGATTTTTTTACTTATCCAACTATATGCTGCCTACAAGACACTCACTTCACCTTCAAAGACACACATAGACTGAAATTGAAGGAAAGGAAAAAGATATTCCCTGCCAACGGAAACCAAAAGCAAGCAAGAATAGCTATACTTATCAGATAAAACAGACTTTAAGTATAAAACTATTAAAAAAGACAAAAAAGCCATTATATAATGTTAAAAGGATCAATTCAGCAAAAGGATATAACAATTCTAAGTATATATGTGTCCCACACAGGAACACCCAGATATCTAAAGCAAATACTATTAGATCAAAAGAGAGAAATAGACTCCAATACAATAATAGTTGGGAACTTCAACATCCCACTCTCAGCACTGAACACATCATTTAAACAGAATATCAGCAAAGAAACATTGGATTTAAACTGCACTTTAGACCAAATGGACCTAACTGATACTTACAGAACATTTCATCTGATAGCTGCAGAGTACACATTCTTCTCATCAGTACATGGAACATTGTCCAGAATAGACCATATCTTAGGACACAAAACAAGTTTCAACAAAGTTTTAAAAATCAAATCATATCAAGTATTTTCTCAGATCACAATGGAATAAAACTACAAATCAATAACAAGATGAACTTTGGAAACTGTATAAATACATGGAAATTAAGCAACATGCTCCTGAACAACCACTGGGTGAATGAAGAAATTAAATAGGAGGTAAAAAAATTTCTTGAAAAAAATTAAAATGCAAACACAGCACACCAAAGCCTGGGAGATACAGCAAAAACAGTGCTAAGACGGAAATTCATAGCAATAAATGCCTCCATCAAAAAAAGTAGAAGGATTTGAAATAAACAACCTAACAACAAACCTCAAGGAAGCAAGAACAAATAGAAAAGCAAGAACAAATAGAAAAGCAAAAACAAACACTGATATCCACTCACTGCTCAGTTTTATTTACAAAGGACCCATTTTTCACCACCAGGGGATATACTGGAACTAGTAAAGCACTCAAGAGATGAGTCCTTTATTTACAAAGGATCCACTTTTCACCATCAGGGGATATACTGGAAATAGTAAAACAGTCAAGAGATGAGTCCTTTATTTACAAAGGATCCACTTTTCACCATCAGGGGATATACTGGAAATAGTAAAACAGGCAAGAGATGAGTCCTTTATTTACAAAGGATCCACTTTTCATCGTCAGAGGATATATTGGAAATAGTAAAACAGGCAAGAGATGAGTAGAGTTTCAACCAACCATTCTTTGGAAGAGTGAAAACTGAGTTGGGGAACTTTTGTTACAGAATGGCATATGGTTAAAAGCTCTTCACTGATCCATATAATTTCTCCCAACCGCACATCAGAACACCCACAGAGACACACATATATTTGAAAATCCACTTTGCCACTGAAAACAAGGAAGCACAGAAATGTAATGGCAGGATCCAGGAGCATCTTCACTCACAAAAATGTAACTGGAGCTGTGTTAGGGCAAACCTGCCACACTCAAGCTTTGTCTCAGGAAAACAGACTCCCTGAAGAAAGGCAGGAAGAAATTTGTCCTCTCTCTGTCTGATTCAAACACTGAGGATGAATTCCAACTAGTACTTAATGAGTAATTAGGCAGTGTCCCTTTTACCCCAGTGGTACTGATATAAGTGGATCAGCATGCTGAGTTTTCCTTCTATGGACTGCCACACTCCATTCTCTCCAGACTTTACACTTAGTGATGGACACTAGCAGGTAAGAGTTGGACATGGGGCAGGGAACCACTTTAGGGAGCACACTGCATTCTGAGATGTGTAACTCAGACAACAATACTTACAGATATGGACAGCAACTGGAATACTGGCAGCGATGTTCATCAGGAATTGCAGTTTGTATACACAATATATACAAAGTATATATTGGTCAGAGTACTAGAGACCTGGGCAATGATAGAAGAAGCTACTACTTTATACTGGTTATATGGTCAAAACAAATAGCTCACAATGAAGATGTAACAGATAAGAACACTTATGCAGCAAGTAATATTGCATCAAAATTTAGAAAGCAAAAAATGTTACAAAACATAAGGAGACATCGTGAGCAAAAGTATTTAGCATATTTCTCTGGGTCACTGTTAGATCAAGTAGCAAAAAATAAACATATATGGAAATTTGAATGAGATAATTAATAAAGATTTAATAGAGACATAAATTGTACCCTACAAAAAGAGAATATCATATGTCTAAGTCTCTAGAGTTCATGGTGCATTTACTAAAATCAATGGTTTTTTAGGTCAAATACATATATCTTAAGTATCCCAAAACATAAATTATAAAAGTCATATTTCTGACTGTAAAATAAACTTTAAAAATCACATTTTAAAATGTTCTAAGAGGCCTGGCGTGGTGGCTCAGACCTGTAATCCCAGCACTTTGGGAGGCTGAGGTGGGTGGATCTCCTGAGGTGAGGAGTTCGAGACTAGCCTTGCCAACAAGGTGAAACCCTGTCTCTACTAAACAAACAAACAAAAATTAGCCAGGTGCAGTGGTGCACACCTGTAGTCCCAGTTACTTGGGAGGCTGAGACAGGAGAATCGCTTGAACCTGGGAGGTGGAGGTTGCAGTGAACCAAGATTGTGCCACTGCACTCCAGCCTGGGTAACAAAATGACATTTTCAAATACAAACATTACAAATTAAGATAGTCAAAAAGGTGGTCTGTATATGTTCCAGCTTCCTCTTCTTGCCTTTTAATTCCTGAAATGACCAAATATTTTTTAAAATATTAAGTTATATCTATATCTATCTATTAAAGTTTTATCTGTATCAATGGATCAATAGATAGATCCATAAAACACTAAAAGGCAAGGGGACACTTAGGGGACTGAAACCAAGAAGTCTCTGAAATCCGGAAAGGGACTCACCTATGATAGAATATTGGCCTCCCAAAGATGTCTACTTCTAATCCTCAGATGGGTGAATATGGTATGTCACATGGCAAAGGAAAATTAATGTTGCAGATGAAATTATAGTTGCTAATCAGCTGATCTTAAAATAGGAAGATCATCCTGAATTATTTGGGTGGCCCCAGTGTAATCACCAGCATCCTTAAAAGTGGAAGAGGAAGGCAGAGAGGATGCCAGGGTGATGTGATATAAGAAGAACTTGGCCCAACCTTGCTGGCCCTGAAGATAAAGGAAGGGGACCATGAGTCAAGAAATGTCAGCAGCCTCTAGAAGTTTGAAAAGGCAAGTACCTGGATTCTCTCCTAGAGCCTCCAGAAAGAATGCAGCCTTGCCAGTTTTAGCCCAAAAAGACCTGTGTCATACTCCTATCCTACAGAATGGTAAGATAATAAATGTATATTGTTTTAAGCCACAAAGTTTGTGGTAATTTGTTACAGCAACAGTGGAAAATTACTAGAGACGGGGGCCGGGCATAGTGGCTCACCTCTGTAATCCCAGCACTTTGGAAGGCCGAGGTGGATGGATCACCTTAGGTCAGGCCACCTTAGGTGGATGGATGACCACAGGCCAACATGGTGAAACCTG
>NW_012116154.1:4522297-4538320 GCF_000951035.1 Colobus angolensis palliatus | reverse complement strand
AGAGAAAGAAAGAAAAGGAAGAAAGAAAGAAAGAAAATTAGTAGAGACTGGTTTGATCCAGCATCCCAACAAGCAGGTTATGAAAATAGATCAACAAGCACTTTCGCAAGAAGCCCTAAATGCAGTTGCACAATCAAGAAGCATGATACTGCAGAAAGCAAACACCATAATAGAAAGGAGCCAAACTCAAGATATGAAAGAAGTTAATATCCAATACAATGGAAAAAAAAGAGCAGAATAGGCATTTATAATAGATATCCTCAGAAAGAGGCAAGATTCTTTTAAAAATAGAGTAAGAATCATGGAAACTAAAGACAATTATTGAAATGAAAAACTCATTGGACGAGTTGAGTTGCAAATAACACCTCTAATGAGAAAATTAATGATAGAGAAGACCAAGGAGAATTTTCCCAAAACTCAGCACAGGAGGCTAAAGAGATAGAAAACATACTAAAATGCTAAAAGACATGGAAGACAGATCCATATCTGAATTCACAGAGGATGGAGAGTTTAAAAAGAAATTGACTCCAAAATAATAAAATACAAGAAGGATTATTTAGCAAAAAAAAGTAGTAAAATTGAGTGTTAAGTACCAAAAAGCATTGATGACAAAAATCTTAACAAAAATCTCAAGCTAAAAACTGCCAATGATAAGAAGGGAGTTGGCTGAAGGTGGGGTAGGGAGGGAGAGAGTGCACTAAAACCATGTAAGATACTTGTCTGATTGAAAGGAAGCTATAGATGCCAATTAACTCCTGATGTTGTTAGAAAAATATTTGTAAGTATCTATATTATAAAATTAAGAGTAATTATGAGAAAATACACATGAAAGGGATAAATTTCAGTCATTTGTGGGGAAGGGATAGAGCTCAGAATGAAGAAACCCCAATCAATCTAGCTGTGTCCCGAAGAAATAACACAATGAGTAATTAGGATGTTTCTGGGATTGTAGAAATGGTCTATCATTAACAAGTCTGTAACAATAATTCACATGAGTAGGTCAAACAACAAAAATAGGTGAGCATCTCTATAAAGGTGAAAAATTCACTTGATAAAATTCAGTTCTCATCTTTGATTAAAAATACAACTTTAGACATTTAAAAGATACTTTGAAAACTTGATAAAGAATACCTCAAATATCTAACTTTAATCAGTATCCCACCCCAAGGCCTTCCTGTTAAAGTCAACATCAAGAGTGCACACATTGTTCTTTCTGGAAGTTTTAACCACTGTAATAAAGGAAAAAAATGACAGGAAGAAATACTGAAATGAAGAAAGAAAATCATTATTATTTTTAGATTATAAGACTGTCAATGTGGAAAACCAAAGAGAAGTCATTGAAAAAAAATGTTAGCACCAATAAAAGAATACAATAAAGTGCCCGGCACAAAATAAATTATTATCATTACTATTTTCTTAAATACTTTCTTTTTAAGAGATAGGGTTTTGTTCCACTGCCCAGGCTGGAGTGCAGTGGCATGATCATAGCTTAAGATCCTGGGCTTATGCCATCCTCTCACCTCAGCCTCCCACAGAGCTGGAGTTACAGGTACAAGCCACTCCTCCTGGCAAAAATAAATTATATTTTGAAAAAAATCCCTCAATCATCCAAAAATAACAGGTTGTCAAATAAATTTTAGTATCTCTGTATAATTAAATAGTACTATGTATCCTTTACAAATAATAAAAATCAAATTGCATGAAAATATTTTCACTATTATGTGACAAAAAGCAGTTTATTTAAAAAGTACCAAAGTAAATATGTACCTATGCAAGTAGAAAAATTAATAAGATACATATCAAGACATGAACAGTGATTATCTTTGCACAGTAAGATTATAATGGAATTTCATTTTCCTCTTAATTTTTATCTACATTTTTCAAACTTTTAACATTCAAAAATAAGTTTACTGTACTATTTACTGAATAATTTGCCAAAAATCAATTGCCAATAATATGAATAACGTCCAATCTCACAAAAAATAAAACTGCATATTAAATCAAAAAAGCACATAACATCTAGATGAAACTCATGATCTTGAATTAGATCTCAGTTAAGACAGACTTGCTACAAAACATATTCAGTAACAAGAGGAGGGGCAGGTTCTATGATGGACCAGCTATCAGATGCTATTAAGAAATAAATTTTAATTTTTTATAATGTTATTTGGCTATTTTAGGAAAATGTAATTTTTTTAGAGATAGACAATAAAGCATTTAGAAATAGGTTACCAGAATGCCTGTTATTTTTGCTATAAGATATTTAAGCATAAAAAGATAAAGGGGGTCAAAGAAGGATTCTTGTTTCTTAAAAGATTTTTTAAAAGGCAAGATGTTTTTTTCACCTATCAAATAGGGAAAATTTAAAAATATAATATCTGGGTTGGTAGGTGGGAACTAAAATAAGAACCCTCATTCACCACTTAGGCAGGAATGAAAAATTAGTACAACCTTTCTAAAGGGCAATTTGGTAATTTATATAAATTTCTTAAAAATATACCTCCCTTTATTTTAGCAATTCGACTACAAGGAATTTTCTAAAGAAATAGTCAAAAATAACACACAAAAGATATGACTATAAGGATACTCATGACATAATGAAATATTGAAAAAATCAAAATATCTAATGTAGAAAATGGTTAAATCAGTTATATATAATTAAATAATATGCAGCCTCAAATACTGTACTTTGAAAAAATGATAATGTTAAATGAATACAGTAATAGAAAATTATCGCCAGGTGTGGTGGCTCACACTTACAATCCCAGCACTTTGGGAGACTGAGGTGGGTGGATCACGAGGTCAGGAAATCGAGATCATCCTGGCTAACACGGTGAAATCCCGTCTCTACTAAAAAATACAAAAACAATTAGCTGGGCATAGTGGCGGGTGCCTGTAGTCCCAGCTACTCGGGAGGCTGAGGCAGAAGAATGGCGTGAACCCGGGAGGCAGAGCTTGCAGTGAGCTGAGATCGCGCCACTGCACTCCAGTCTGGGTGACAGAGTGAGACTCTGTCTCAAAAAAAAAAAAGTGTGTAGTAGGACTCTAATTTTGGAAAATATGATTAAAACCTGACATATACATATAAGCTAAAGGACAAAAAATGTGATGAAATATACCAAATACTAATAATAATGATTCTCTGAATCTCTGAATTATAGATGAATTTAATTTTCTTTCTTGTACTTTCAGATATCCCTAAAATGTCTCATTTTGAACACCCTTTATAATCCAAAAAAGTTATCAAAAGACAATTTAAGAGTTGTCTTTATAGTTGTGTAAAAATGTTTTATATTTAAAGAAACATGCTTGTTTTATTTGCAATATTAAAATATAAAGATGGAGAACTTTCAGATAATAGTAGATAACTGACATTCACAGAGAGGACCCACCCTACAGGTCCCTGGCAAGCAGACCCATGGTGTCTGGGTTCACGAGACTGAAAATCAGCCACCGGATGGGAAAGTTGCTCAGCTGTCCCTATAGTATCCTGCCACAAAAACGCAATACTCCTCCAGAGGCGTTCATACCCTGAGGCAGTTCCTAGGGTATACACTAAACGAACAAGGTAGTAACTTTTATATTTATTGGGAAAAAAGGAGGGAAAAATGGGAAGATGAGAGTGGAAGATTAGAGAGTTCACAGTTTTTTAAAGAAAGTAAAAATAAATAAACAGGTAAAAGCTCTTGATTTTTTAAATGCATCAAATAAGAAGGGTGAGGAAATAGATGAAATAAGCTATATTTCGGAAAAAAAGGGTAGACAAGACCTATGAAAATTAAAACTACAAGGAAGAAAAGACCAGAAAAAAAAAATTAAGTGAGATAAGAGGAGGAAAGATCACATAATCAAGTCAACAAATAGGCAAGAAAAACATTGTTTCATTTGTCAAACTGAAGGTGGAGGGACCTGGAGGAAGGCAACTGCTAGACTGTGCCAGATTCAAGGTTGTGAAGGGCTTGGTCCCGGCCACTTCCTCCATTTAATAAATGTTTATTCAGACTCTATTTTTCAGCCAGTGCCATGCTACACACTAGGCACCAGGGATATAAATATGAATCGGACTGACATAATTCCTGCTTTCAAAAAGCTTATGAATCAGGGACAGACACAGACTAGCAAACTATTATAGTACCAAACGACAAGGGAGATCAAACACACTTCTGCTGTAAAAACGTATAATACATAGGTGCCATATCAGTGGTATATATAAATTACTGTTAAATGTTACTGAAAACAATAAACTAGAGAAAGATGAAAAGAGAAAATTCACTAGGTCAAAGCAGAAGAAATAAATAACGTTAGTTTTTTCCTTATCACCGCAAGGGCTAGTTGTTTTCCATCTTTTTAAGACAGCTGTAAAGACACTGCTCTTTATCCTGCTTGTGAAATTCAAAGGACATCTGCAACATTTACGAAAAAAACACTTCAAATCATTTTGCAAAAATTTTAAGGAAACGACCTATTTCCTATATAATGAATGGTTAGCAAACTTGCTTACTTGAAGCACCTGTGCCATAATGTGAAAAAGCCACATAAGTCTTTTTACTTACCAAGTTCTCTTTTTCAGAAGAAGAGAAAATAACTTGCAAATGAACAGAAATACAATTGCAAATGCTTGACAAACACAAGTTCTTAGTTTAAAATTGAGTAAAGCAATACCTTAGAAACAGGTTGGTGCCATCTGTTGGCGCATACTGGAATTACTCCTACGTATATATTTCCCTTTGAAAGGTCAGAAGGTATGTGAGTTAGCAGCCTTTTCTGGGCTACAGACTAAACCAGTGATCAAATTTTCTAATTCGTGTGAGGAAGCAACTTACAAACATTTCAATGTGAAGAAAAATATTTTTCTAAGGTAATATTTCTCTGTAAGAGTTTGCAGCCTGGATATTACATTTGTCACCTGAGTGGAAAGTTATTTTAAACAGCCTGTTTTCTATTATCACCATATTTAACATTTCAAGAATAATTGCAGTTTCCCTTACCAAGTGATTTTGAGCATTATTTCAGCTGGATGAGATACTATAAAATAAAATAAGTATAGTTCCACAATTTGGGGTTTTTAAAAATCAACTTCTAAGGACCATTTACTGGTTGATACACATTTATGATGACATATTTAGCCATATCTAGAAGGACTCATACCCACATTCTGATCAATATTTGGTGTTATTAAATGGTTTAGATTTTAATTTAGGAATAATAAATAACACTGAAATCCTACAGGACTCATTTAAAAATCAATTTTCTAAAGACCATTTAGAAGAATTTCAGAATGACATCAACAAAGGCTGATTACCAGAAGTCTCTGATTAAGCAGAGACTTCCGGTGGACTGTAAACCCTTTTCCCCAGACTTTTCACTTAACTGAGTTCTGAAAAGAACAGAAGGCATGAGTAAAACAATCATTCCATAATTTATCTCACTGTCTGGCACGATCTCATCTTTATTTTAAAAAAAAAAAAGACAACAAGGTAAGACCTTACAATTCGGCTAATGACAAAGTTGGACATCTCGGTAAGAATCACTTCTGCTTTTAGGAGGAAGAGAAAGGCTGACTTCTTACGATTCATCCTTACTCATCAAACATAACAGGAAGTCTCTGGGGAGGCTCAGCAGGAAGTGGATGGATCTCTGCTCCACTGACAAAAGGAGACAGCCAGAAAGCAGCAGGTATCTGTGACCCTGGGAAACCAGATTTGTGAAACAAGCCAAAGGAAAGGGCTGGCTGTGGCTTTGAGGGAATTTCAAGTAACCGTGGACTAACGTCTTAA
Source organism: Colobus angolensis palliatus (assembly GCF_000951035.1). Lineage (NCBI taxonomy): Eukaryota > Metazoa > Chordata > Mammalia > Primates > Cercopithecidae > Colobus > Colobus angolensis. The sequence continues at coordinate 4,532,543 of NW_012116154.1, read as the reverse complement.
GAAAACACACAACCATCACTGCAGATCTGGACACATTGACATGTCTCATTAGGAGACTGCATCACAACACCAACGTTCAGGAACAAGGAGACTATTCTTGTCGAGGCTGTCATAACTCAGAAACGTCTGCAAGGGGATGACAAAAACACAAAAATCAAGTAATAGCGAAGACAGCAATGACAGTTAAGCAAACAAAGAAACAGACAGTACTGGGCCGAACTCCCCACTTGGCCACTTACTGTGAGGCTTGGGACAAGTTCCTTAACCTCCATTTATTCATTCACAAAACGGGAGTACTTTTAGGAAAGATACTGAATTTAAAGTGGCTGGAATAGTGACTGACATAGAAGAGAAGTCATAATAGTAAGGAGTCTGGTGTAAATCATATGGTTTTTTGTACACTGAGGGGTAAAGATTTCAGGATATACTATGAAGTGAAGAAAATCAAGGTGCAGGCTGGGCACAGTGGCTCATGCCTGTAATCTCAGCACTTTGGGAGGCTGGGGTGAGTAGATTGCCAGAGGCCAGGAGTTCCAGACTGGCTTGGCCAATATGGCGAAACCCCATCTCTACTAAAACCATAAAAATTAGCTGGGTGTAGTGGCAGGTACCTGTACTCCCAGCTACTCAGGAAGATGAGGCAGAAGAATCACTGGAACCCAGAAGGCACAGGTTGCAGTGAGCCAAGATTGCCCCACTGCACTCCAGGCTGGGCAAAAGAGTGAGACGCTGGCTCAAAAGAAAAAAAAAGAAAGAAAGAAAATCAAGGTGCAGAACTGTAAGAAGAGCATGACACCAATTATACAAAATCTAGCCTATTATACATTTACACAGGTTATCTTCTTGCCAGGCATTGCTGTGACTACTTTCCAAGTATGAACGTATTAAGGTGCTGTGAGATAAAGTACTGTTACATCATCTCCACTTAGCACCCGGGCAGGAGCAGCTGGGTAATGGTTCCGGCTTGCACTGCTTGTCAGTGGTGGGACTGGGGTTCGAACCCAAGCAGTTTGGCCCCAGTGCCTATGCACTTCAGCATCACACCATGCACCCTGCCTTATAAGACACCTTGTGTCCTCATAAGACACACAGAGAAGAGAGACACAGAGAAGTGGAGCATTTGCAAACAGAGGCAGAGACTGCGGTATTGCAGTCACAAGGCAAGGAGGGACGCCTGGAGCCGCCAGAGGCTGGAGAGAGCATCACCCTATGAACACCTTGATTTTGAACTTCTGGCCTCCAGAACGCTGAGAGAATAAATTTTTGTTGTTTTAAGCCACACAGTCTGTGGTGATTTGTCATGGTAGCCACAGGAAACTTAATACAAGGGTCTACATACATATGTTGATAGAGGCATATGAATCTTTTTCTCTCAAAGGATACATAAGAAATGTTCACCTTTGAGCAGAAGAACTAAGAGAAATAGATTATTGGCTTTTTTTTTTTTTTTTTTGAGACAGGGTCTCGCTCTGTTGCCCAGGGTGGAATAGAGTGGCGTGATCACAGCTCATTGCAGCCTTGACTTTCTCTGCTCAGGTAATCCTCCCACCTCAGTCTCCCAAGGATCTGAGACCACAGGCATCCACCATCATGCACGGCTAATTTTTATATTTTTTTGCAGAGACAGGGTTTTGTCATGTTGCTCAGGCTGGTCTGGAATTCCTGGCCTCAAACAATCCACCCACCTCAGCCTCCTAAAGTGCTGGAATTACAGGCTTGAGCCACCCCACCTGGCCTCTTCACCATTTTATGCTTTTTGTCCTGTTTGGATTCTTCACAATATATATGTATATATATCTTAATTTTTTAAAAAATAGTGTGACACTGGGATAAGTATTATAAATATAATCTAAGGCCACCAAATATACTGTCCCAATACAGATACAGGCAAAACATTATTTTGATGATTTTTACTTTTTAAAAAATGTTCTTTGCCTTTCTCCAGATAATTAATAAATAAGTATTAGTGTCTACCAACAGCTTTAAAGTAAGTTCTGTGACAGTTATCAATATCACAAGATACACATACGACAGAGATAAGATTGATAATTTTGGCTGGGTGCAGTGGCTCACACCTGTAATCTCAGCACTTTGGCAGACCGAGGCAGGCAGATCACCTGAGGTCAAGAGTTCAAAACCAGCCTGGCCAACATGGTGAAACCCTGTCTCTCCTAAAAATACAAAAATTAGCTGGATGTGGTGGCTGGCACCTGTAGTTCCAGCTACTCAGGAGCCTGAGGCATGAGAATCACTTGAACCCAGGAGGGGGAGGTTGCAGCAAGCCCAGATCACGGCACTGCACTCCAGCCTGGGCAGCAGAACGAGACTCCGTCCCCACACACACACACAAAAAATTGATAATTTATATATTAAGTATTGGTAGTAAACCTAAACTTCTCTGCTGAATTAAAAGAAAAAAAAAAAGACAAGCCACAGACTGGGAGAAGGTATCTGCAACATGTGTAATCACAAAAGGGTTCATATACAAAATACATAAAGATTTCCTACAAATCAATTTTAAAATGACTAACGACCCCAATGGGGGGAAATGAGCAAAGGAGATCAGCAGATGGATAACAGAAAAGGAAACAGAAGTAGCTCAAACACATGGAAAGGTATGCATCCTCATTAGAACATGGGAAAATACAAATTAAGACAACCAGGAGACACTATTGCACACCCCTAAGGTGGACAAAATTTAAAACATCTCGTAATACCAAATGGTGGCCAGAACATGAAGAAACAGGAGCGCACATACATGCCCAGAGATTCTGATATAAGTGGTCTGGGAGGAGCCGGGCATACGTTTTATTTCGAAAGCTCTTTAGGTGAGTCGGTTTCATTCTAACCCCATGAAGATCAGGGCACTGAGACCTACACGCTAGCCTGAGCACAACGCCCTCTAGTGGTCTATATTTTCTCGGGTGCACCCTTCACATCCCAGGGCCTGGGAGGTGGTGCAGGCCCTCACTGTGACTTCCAGATCACTTTCCTTCCTCCAAACCCACCCCTTCTCGTTGCAGTCATCTACTGAGCCCCATCGCTGCATCAAGTATTCTAGCACTACTCACTATTTCAGTCCGATACCACCCTTTTCATAATTTTAGTGATTTCCATAGCTACATAGAGACTCTTCCACTCACCTGGCCTCTGAGTTCTTGGAAATTCTCTCTTCTAATAATCTTGTCCTGCACCCTACCTCAGTCATGCATTCCCTTATGATATCCTAGATATCATCATTAGCAGTGGCTGCACTCCCTCCATAATCTCAGCTGCCTGAATCCCACTTTCCATCTCTCACTTCCAACTCTTCCTCTGATACCAATGATTCCCCAGCCCCACTGCACTGGATTGAAAGATCATGCTCCATCCTCTTCATTATTCTTCTGTAGCTACCTACTCCTCTTTCCTCAACCCAGTTTAAATCCAACTCTCCATTGGACTACACTGAGCTTGAGTGGCTGAATACAGTTGGAGAATATACACACCCATGCTGACTGGCTTACTTGAAATTTATGACTAGGTCCCAGCCTCAAGAGAGAGCAGCAATCCTCCTACCCTCCTTACTACCTTTCCCTAGCCCCTTCACTCTCCTACTCTCCTCTCTCACACCTCCTCTTGTCTCCTACACTTCCAAAATCTCCTTCTTGTGTCTAGGTCCTCTTTATCTCTCTGGTATGGAATACCCAAGGCTCAGTTTTGGACCACTTCTCTTCTAAATCCATGCATTCTCATCCGGGTCCATGGCTTCTAAACCATCTGCTTACTGATGTCTCCTCAATTACCAGCTCCGGCCCAGACTTCCCTGAACTCCAGACTCTCACATTCAACAGCCTACTAAATAGTTGCTAAAACATTCTTGTTGAAAACCAGCATTCTCATACAATGATGCTTCATTTTCACAGTGAAAATAGATGCTACCAGAGGAGCATTTCCACATCTTCCCCTGAAATTCTACAAGCCTCCCCTGCACGAGGTCTACATGAACTCTCCCTGTCCTTCGGAATGAACTCTGTGCCAAGAGCCATCCCCTTCCCACTGAGCACTGGGTCCCCTTCCTGCTCATCTACTTAAGGAAGTCACTGTTGCAATGATCTTCTCTCTACTGCATCAACATTTTTCTGCTCTGATGTATTATTCCAATCATCTTTTTTTTCTTTTCTTTTAGATAAGGTTTCACTCCCATCACCCAGGCTGGAGTGCAGTGGCACGATCTTTGGCTCACTGCAACCTTCACCTCCCAGGTTCAAGGGATTGTCATGCCTTAGCCTTCTGAGTAGCCTGGATTACAGGTGTATGCCACCACTCTCAGCTAACTTTTGTAATTTTAATGGGATTTTGCCATGTTGGCCAGGCTGGTTTTGAACTCCTGGCCTCAGATGATCTGTGCGCCTTAGCCTCCCAAAGTGCGGGGATTACAGACTTGTGCCACGACGCCTGGCCCCAATCACTTTTTTTTTTTTGAGACGGAATTTCGCTCTGTCACCCAGGCTGGAGTTCAGGCAGTGGTGCAATCTCGGCTCACTGCAACCTCCGCCTCCCAGGTTCAAGCAATTCTCCTGCCTTAGCCTCCCAAGTAGCTGTGACTACAGGCACGTGCCACCATACCCGGTTAATTTTTTGTATTTTTAGTAGAGACAGGGTTTCACCTTGTTAACCAGGATGGTCTCAATCTCCTGACCTCGTGATCTGCCGTTCTCGGTCTCCCAAAGTGCTAGGATTACAGGCATGAGCCACCGCACCCGGCCCCCAATCACCTTTTAAAGCAATAATTTCTCCCATCTAAAAAAACAAAACAAAACAAAACAAAAACTCTCCCTTTCAATCCACAACCTTCCCCTCCTTGCTCCTCTATATACCAGAACTCCTTGCAAGAGCTGTTTACGGACTATCTCTGATTGTTCTCCTCTCATTCTCTCAATTCCTCTTCAATCAGGTTTCCTTCCCCACCAATCAGGAGAAAGAGCTCTTTTCAAGGTCACCAGTGATCACCACATTGCCAAATCCATGGTCAATTCTCAATTTTTAGCTTAATTGAACTATTAACAGCATTTAACACAGTTGAAAGATCCTGAAATATTTTCTTGCCTGACTTCTTAGACCCCATACTCCCACTCCCCACTCTCCATTCCCTGAATTTCCTGCTAGCTCACTGGCATTCCTTCCCAGTCTCCTTCTGGGTCATCTTTACATCTCTGGCATGGAATACCCGAGACAGTCTTGGACCACTTCTCTGACTCCATGAACTCTTATCCTGGTCCTTCAAAACCATCTGTTTGCTGGTATCTTCTAGCTCACTATCTCCAGCCTAGACTTCCCTGAACTTCAGACTCTCACATTCAATAGCCTGATAAATGCTTGCTAAACCATTATTGTTGCAAGCCAAATGCCTGAATCTTTACTACCCCTAACTCCCAACCTGCTCCCTCTTGTATCCTTCCTCATATCAATAAATGATATTTCTACTCTTCCAGTAGTGCAGACTAAAATCTTTAGAGTGATTGATGATTACTTTCTCCTTTGCTCAAACTCTATATTCAATCCATAGGCAAATTTTGTTGGATTTTTCTCTGAAATATGTCCATAAGCAAACACCTCTCATGTCCCCCACTACTCCCATGGTGGTCAAAGGCATCATCATCTCTCACCCGGATAACTGCAGTGGCCTCCTAACTGGTATCCCAGCCTCCATCCTTCTCTCCCCTCCCACCTTCACCCGATCCCAGTATGACTAGAGTCAGATACTAGATCATACTCAAAGCCACAAGGATGCCCCCGTCTCACTCAAAGTATAAACCAAAATCCCTCTGCCCATCTCTCAGTCTCCACTACCTCTATGGCCTCATTTTCTTCTACTCTCCCCCATTCTCCCTCTGCTCCAGCCACACTGGTCACCTTACCTTTCTGTGAATGCATCCTCCATGCTCCCAAACTGCTCATGTAATCCCCTCTGCCTGAGACTGTCTACAGATATGGCCACTGTTCATTTCCTTACTTCCTTAAAGTCTACATTGCAATGTCACTTTATCTGTAAAGACTTCCTTGACCACAGTTGGTCCTACCCATCATTCCCTAAACCCTGTAGATTCTATAGCCTGCTCTACTCCACCACCTCATATAGACCCTCTAGTTAGGATCTATCTCCCTTTCTATGGAGTCTAAGTTCTTGAAGACCAGGAGTTTGCTTTGCTTCTTATATATTCCGAGCACCTACAGCAGTATTTGGTACACAGTGCAGGCTTTCAGAAAAGTTGTGTTGAAGAAACGGTTGACCCATAATGAAGGGCAATTCAGCAATGTCTGGTAAAGGGGAACCAGCTGTTCCATTTCTTGCCTAGGATACTAGAAAATACATTCAAAGATGGCAATAGTAGCATTATATGTAATTGCGTGAAATATGAAACACATTAAAGTAGATCAATCAGGAAATAAATTGTGGCATATTCATACCCTCCTATTGAGAGGTGAAGCTAGCTGGGCTTCTGGGTCAGGTGGGGACTTGGAGAACTTTTCTGTCTACCTAAGGGATTGTAAATGCACCAATCAGTGCTCTGTGTCTAGCTAAAGTTTCGTAAATTCACCAATCAGCACTCTGTAAAAACAGACCAATTAGCACTCTGTAAAATGGACCAACTGGTTCTCTGTAAAAAGGAACAATCAGCTCTCTGTAAAATGGACCAATCAGCAGGATGTGGGTGGGGCTAAACAAGGAAATAAAAGCAGGCCACCCACCAACAGCCACCATCCACTAGGGTGCCCTTCCAGGGTGTGGAAGCATTGGTTCTTTTGCTGTTCACAATAAATTTTGCTGCTGCTAGCTATTTGAGTCCCTACTACCTTTATGAGCTGTGACACTCACCACAAGGGTCTGCGGCTGCATTCCTGGAGTTTGAGACCAGGAACCCCACCGGGAGGAGCAAACAACTCCTGAGGCGCCACCTTTAAGAGGTGTAACACTCACTTGGGAGGTCTGCAGCATCACTCCTGAAGTCAGCGAGACCATGAGCCCACCGGAAGGAAGAAACTCTGGACACATCTGAACATTGGAAGGAACAAACTCTGGACACACCATCTTTAAGACCTGTAACACTCATTGCAAGCGTCTGCGGCTTCATTCCTGAAGTCAGTGAGACCAAGAACCCACCAGAAGGAACCAATTTTGGACACACTGTGAAGACTTTGAAATAAATATGCTAGAGCTACATGTGTGAATATGAGTGATTCTCAAAAATGTAATGCAAGTTAACAAGTGTACAGGATGTCCTTAATATTCTAAAACACTGACAAACAATTTTATATGCATTTATGGGTGAGGACGTATGCAGCAAATGTTTAGAAACATGAGTGGAAGGGGGTCTGTGCATGGTGGTTCACACGTGCAGTCCTAGCCCTTTGGGAGGCTGAGACAGGAGGATTGCTTGAAGTCAGGAGTTTGAAACCAGCGGGGGCAATACAGCAAGACTATGACACTGCAAAAAATTTAAAAATTAGCAGGGTGCAGTGGCATCCTGTGGTCCTAGCTAATCGTGAGGCTGAGGCAGAAGTATTGCTGGAGCCCAGGAATTTGGGGCCGCACTGAGCCGGGATCACACCACTGCACTCCAGCCTGGGTGACAGAGTAAGAACTTATCCCTAAAAAAGAAAGAAATATGGGTGGGAGGGATATATGGCTACCTGCAGAGATGGAATGGATAGGGTTTCAAACATATCTAGCATTTTTTTCTTTGCAAAGAAAATTCTAAAATACTGCAAAAAATTTGTTAAATCTAGATATTATAGTATTCCCTACATTTTTTACACTATTTGTCATATTATTTTCTTTTCTATATGTCCAGAAAAATTTTAAATGAACTTACAATGTTTTACAATACAAATAAAATATCTGAAATAAAATCTGGTAGTCCTGGAAGCAGCTACATGAGTAAAAGGGCAAAATTTGCAGTTGGTAAAACAAAAAGAAACTTGTTGCCAGGATAGTTTGGTTTATTTTCTTCATTGGATAGGTGTGGTTTGGGTCAAAGGAGAAGACGAACTCAGCCCTCTAAAAAGAGAACATCTGATTGGGCTGTTACAGCTCAGCAGGGCGGGGAAGGCAGGTTAGCAAAGGTGCTTGCTGTCTCTGGGCAGGAGCAGAAGTGCCAGTCCCAGACATTTGTGTATATGCTACACCAAAACACACCTGTTGCAAGTGGAAGGTAATTTGATAATACTCACAAAGCCAGAACTGGAAGGGATGGTGTAGAGCAATGCTATTGATTTTAGAGGTGGAAAAATTGAGTTACAGAAGCCAGGTGTTAGTTAACGTTCAAAGTCTTGCTCAATTCAAAAAGGCTATTGATCTCAATTTAAAGCAGTTTCCACCCACTCTCACATTAAGACAACTTTCTAGCTTTTCTGTGAATTTAAAAATAACAGGCTGGGCGTGGTGGCTCACGCCTGTAATCCCAACACTTTGGGAGGCCGAGGTGGGCAGATCACTTGAGGTCAGGAGCTTGAGACCAGCCTTGCCAACATGGCAAAACCCCGTCTCTACTGAAAACACGAAAATTTAGCCAGGCATGGTGGCGGGTGCCTGTAATCCCAGCTACTCAGGAGGCAGAAGAATCGCTTGAACCCAGGAGATGGAGATGGTGCCTCTGAACTGCAGCCTAGGCCACAAATCAAGACTCTGTCACCCTAAAAAACATAATAAAATAAATATTCAGTAGCTTAAAAAATTATTAATATGAAAATATTTAATGAAAAATTAAAGAAAAAATATAATTGGGCACGGTGGCTCATTCCTGTAATCCCAGCACTTTGGGAGGCCAAGGTGGGTGGATTACCTGAGGTTAGGAGTTCGAGACCAGCCTGGCCAACATGGTGAAACCCCGTTTCTACTAAAAAAATACAAAAATTAGCCGGGTGTGGTGGCACACACCTGTAATCCCAGCTACTGGGGAGGCTGAGGCAGGAGAATTGCTTGAACCCGGGAGGCAGAGGCTGCAGTGAGCTGAGATCATGCCACTGCATTCCCACCTGGATGACAGAGCAAGGTTCCATCTCAAAAAAAATAAATTAATTAATATATATGGAAGAAACTGGAATATAAGTAACAACCTAATTGTCTGTCAAAAAGAGAATGATTGAATGAAATGTAATTGCAAACACATAACAATATGTAAGACAAGTCTTAGAAGAGTGGTTTTGGTTGATATATATTGACCAAGAGAGATGATTACAATATGTATAATATGTAATAGGGGACAATTTACAAAATATGTCAGCATCTCACCATTTTTATAAAAATGCAAACAAAAGCTGTTTATGCACACTTGTATTTATATATGCTTAGAAAAGCTATGGTAGGATCCACACACTATAAAAAATGGTAGTGATATCGAAGGGGAGAGGGTGAGGCTATATTTTCTTTAACTTTGAATTTATAGTTTTTTTAAAAACAAGAGGGTATGGAGTGGGAGAAAGAAGACAGAATCTGCCTTAAACACATCGCTCACAAAGAATCACTGTTTTTAAATTGTATTTCCCCGACTTTTATATAAAACACAAAATTGTCTACAAAACTAGTTAATACTGTAAACACTGCATGCACTTCCTCTGCATCTGAGTTCATATTAAGCCATATTTGAGGAAGGCCTTAATATATGGCCTTCCTTCCATGTCAACGAATTCTCATTTTTAAGGGCTACAACATATTCGATGTCTGAAGCTACTGTAGCTTACTTCACCAGTCTTACCGGGGGACATTTGGATTGTCTCCAGCTTCCCCCCGCAGAAGCAACTACAGCAAACATCCTTGTACATATATGTTTGCCCATTTGACTGCCTACTTAGGACAAATTAGCAAATACGGAATTCCTAGGCCAAAGCTAATACATCGGAACTTTGACCCACAGCTCCAAACTGGCCTTCTGGAAAGTGGGTTTTCGCTGTTTGGGGTTTGTTTGTTTGTTTGTTTAAAATCTATCACACTCCCACCGACAGGGCAAGGGAGTGCTGCTTAACGCAGAATCAGGAGCTCAAACTTTAGCTGAACTTGGGCGACCTCTTCCCAGTGACACGGCGGGGGTTTTCCAAGCGCTTTTAAGGAAAGGAAAGGGATCTGGCGAACCCCGAGACCCACGCGCCCTCGGTTGGACAGGGGGCGCGCTCTGGCTCTCCGCGCTGGCACAGGGGTGGGACAAACCAAGTTTCCAGGAGGCTCGCCCAGCGCGGGCCCTGCCCCTCGCAGCGTGGGGGTGGCTGG
>NW_012116154.1:4473463-4522114 GCF_000951035.1 Colobus angolensis palliatus | reverse complement strand
CCCGCCGGGCACTCCCGCGCGTACTCGGCCGCCTGAGCGGTAAGAGCCCCGGGCAACCTGTCCCCATGCCCTTCCCTGGGGGGCGGGCGAGCGCGGGGACGGCCACCCCGGGGTGGTGGGAACACCATACCATGACACCTCGTCTGGGGCCCACGAATCCTGCCCTCTGCGTTAGTGAGAAGCCGCGGTCAGGGAGGACCTGGCTCTGGGGTGAGGGTCCGGGGTGGCGCGGCCGAGGGCCTTGCGTGGGTGCGGGCGTGTGAGTGTGTGTGTGTGAGTGTGTGTCGCTCCGGGTCCACGCTCATGCACACACCCACACGCCCACACTCAGGGTCTGCCCCCTCGGCCGGCGTGAACCTCCGCGGAGCCTGCCAGGATCTCCCAAACTATCCAGTCCTGGCACCAAGCAAGTCTGGAAAAGTGCCCCAGTGGCTCGGGGCCAAGTCAGAGGCGGGCTGCAGGGTCCCCCAGCCCGGGCACGGAGGGCGCAGGTCCCTGTGAGACAGAGGCCTCTGCCCATGGTGCGCCTAACCTCGGCCTTGGCACAGGGAGCTCAGGCCTTGACCTCCCCGCTCCCTCGCCTTACCCCTCCTCCAGCAGCCCACCCACGCCCTGCCTGCTCTTCCAGTCCAGCCAACACTCTAAGCAGGCACCACCTCCATTCGCAGCCCCCGGGATGAGTCTCACTCCCTACCCCAGCTCCCCAGGCCCCCTCCACCCAGTCGGCTAGCCCTCGCCCCTGCCATCCGGTGAGTATTTCCAGGCACCTCAGACCAGGCGCCTGAACGTCACTGCCTTTTCCTAAGTAGGAAGACATCTCTCTATGGGCTGTGAGAGCATTAGCTATGCCCTACTGATCCCATCCGTTCCCGTCCTAAACCTCTTGAAGGACACAGGCAGGTGGCTTTATAAATCAGTGTCCTCTGAACTCCCTGTGACCTCAGCCAACCTGTGACAACTGAGAATGAGACAGGCTGTATCCTCAGAGCCTCTTTTTGCCCTCTCTGCAGCCCAGTGGCTCCTTCTCTACCTCACTCATATGCCTGTGTCCCCTCCCTCCTTTCTTCCATCAAGCCTGAGCTTGGGAAATAATCTGGTAAACTTCTTACATTGTAACCTTTAAGTGAAGGAATGAGACCTTAGGGATGGATTTGAGGTACAAGTGAGCCAATGCAGAAGGAATTTGAGGGTGGGAGGGGGCCTTCTTGAATCTGAGCAATTCAGACCATAAAAGTAAACTTGTCTGTCTTTATTTCACCAGGCTTATCTCAAACTTGGTTTCTCTTTTATTAATATCAAACACAATATATTTCAATCCAATGAATATCTGAGGGACAGAAACGAATGTAGGTGCTGTTGGTCATAGTCTTGGAGGACAGAATGGCAGAAGTAAATACTCCATAAATACATGCAATAGAAATCTGTGCAAAGTGCCAAAAACGTAGAAGAGGGAGCAGTTATTTCACTGGAAGGAGTGGGGCAGATTAAGGAAAAATTCGCAATGAAAGAGAACATTAGACATTGGGTATCTAGAGGAATAGGAATTTGCCAGGCAGCTGGAGGAAGGGCAGCACCGGGGCAGAGGAGCCAATGTAAGCAAAGGCAGGGAGATGTGAAGAGTTATGGGGAATGGAGAAAAGACTGGTGAGGCAGGAGTGGAGGGCACTGAGAGTTGCAAGAGGTGGACAGAGATTGGAGCTGGATTATGATGGGAAGTGCGAAGATATTTACACCTAATGGTTTTTAAACAGGGGAGGAAGTAGGTCCAAAAATGCCTGGCAGTCACACAGAGAATAGGCTGAAGCCTGGGTACATAGACTTGTCAAGCCTTGTACAAACTCACACAAACTGTTACAACCTGATTAAGAGCCTCTCATACAGAGATTTTATTTCTGGTCCTTCGCTGACCAACACTTTTTTTTTTTTTTAACTGGGGGAGATGACCTCACACAGGATATCATGCTAACCAAATTTTTATGCTGCCAACTGAGGCCATTTTTTTAAAAACTCCATCTACTGTCACCACTATTTCATAAAATGAAATACCAAGCATTTTAATACCAAGAAAAAGCACAAAGGCTAAACTTGCAAGATGAAGGCAGTCTTTTACATTTAATAAATTTAGATTTATGAAAAACTTGCGATCTTGTCCTCATTTTTCTCTGTCATCACAGACTTGCCCCAGTCCTGCAGGTGGGGTTTGGAAAAAAAGCATCCAAATCAGTTTGTCCATCCTAGCTTTACAGAGGAGCAGGTGTAAGCGCAGTGAGGATGAGCAAGTTGTGTGCCCACAAAGGGATGCTGGGACCACAGGCCACATCTCTTGACGCCTGCAGGGCACAACTCTTTCCACCTCTGAATACCATTGCTCCCACCTCTCATTATTCTCCACGCAGTCTCGTGTCCTGGCCTCTCAGACACCTGTCCTGAATCGCTGGAGTCCATCCCTGATGCTTGGACATTTGCACATGTTCTCATCCCACCAGGCTTGAATTACCACATCAAAGACACTTTCAAGGTTCTCCTTTGCACAGGGTCAGTCTAGTTCAGGCACATCTGTCCTTGATTTGCTGTGCTGTTTTGCATCACTTTTTAACTGTTTTGTGTTAGCTCCTTAAACAGATGATTTATTTCTGAAGGATAGTGACCATACTTTTTTTATACTTATTTTTGGAGCTGGGATGTTGCTGCTTCAATACCTCGCATAGTACTGGGAGCATTTTCAGTGATGAATGAATTTACTCATGAAAAACTAACTTATTCCCAGCCCACAAAGGCTTCTTTATATGCCACCCTTCCTCTCCTTAGAGTTTCCTGAAGCAGCCTCCTTGTTGCTGTGGGTTGAGTCTCCTTAGCCTCCAGGCCACGAGACATGGCTACAGTGATCAATCTTCCTAACCATAAATCAGGAAAGGTTTCTAAGTCTGGCTTATGGAACACCCAGATGGAGATGGAAAGTGTCCCAGGAAACACAGTGCTTGTCACGACTGTAATCCTGGTGGACTCCAGCAGCCCCTGCTCAGAAACAGTTGTGTATTTCAAACACGCAGTTTCTAGTGGTTTCATACAAAAGGGTACAGTCTGAAAAATGATTACATTTCCCCCATCATGATAGCATCCGCAGTCGATAAAGGTCTACCAGAACAACCAAACAAAAAATAAATTTGTTTTTGTTTTGATTTGGGGAAAATTAGACCTGTAACAAGGAGAGATAAATATAGATTAGAGATACACACAATTAGAAATTGAAATAGGGCTGATCTTGCATGACCCTTTTTTTCTTTTTTTCTTTTTTTTTTTTTTTTTGTACAATTAGAAATTGAATTAGGGCTTTTTTTTTCTTTTTTTTTTTTGAGTCAGGATCTTACTGTGTCACCCAGGCTGGAGTACAGTGACATGATCTTGGCTCACTGCAGTTTCTGCCCCCCAGGTTCAAGGAATTCTTATGCCTCAGCCTGCAGAGTAGCTGGGATTACAGGCACATGGCACCATGCCCAGCTAATTTTTTTGTATTTTTAATAGAGACAGAATTTCACTCTGCTGGCCAGGCTGGTCTGAAACTCTGGCCTCAAGTGATCCACTTGCCTTGGCCTCCCAAAGTGCTGGGATGTGAGCCACTGTGCCTGACCGATGACCATTTTTAAATTTAACAGATGTAAAGATCTAGAATTTCTAAAATTTATAAATTATCCATAAATATTTTAAACAATAATCCATAAATATTTTAAATAATAATCCATAAATATTTTTTAACAATGCCTGTTTAACATCTTGCAGCTGAGTTTCTGGGGCATTTCTGAAAGGATGGTTTGTGTTGGTTGAATGTAGAGCAGCCACAGAGAAGAGTTTTATTGCAGCACTTTTTCTACATTTGGGATAAACTCACCTAAGGCAATTTGGCCATCAGAGATAGGTAAGGGCTATAGATTTCCTCCTCTGCAACTTCCCTACCAAGAGCTAAATTCCCAGGAATCCAAGTTCACTGATGGAATTCTGCCATAAACCGACACATGTATTAGCAAACAGGCTTAGTTAACCAGTCTGTTCTTATAAGCTCAAGGAAGTCCTAGCTCACTGTCCTTTTAGGCCTGTGTTCTAGAGGCAGGACTCAGCTAAGCTTCTAGTCACCTTCAGGCTTTGGAGTCCTGCATTCAGCTAGAGGCCCTAGAAGAACCCTACTCCAAAGGGTAAGTCAGCTGCTGGATTCAGTGCAATCTCATATCTTGGCTGTAGAAGCAGAGAAGGCACCTCTACGCTATTTCTTGCCGATCCACATATCTGAGGCATCTTTCATGTCACCGGTGAAAAATTATTTCTCATATCCTTTATGCTAATTAGCATACCCTGGGGTGCCCATCAGAGAAGATGGTAGTTGAACCCTCTAAAAAAAGGTGGACACCTCATTACAGATTTTTAAGGGCTTACTAAAGACCCCTGGATAGTATATTCCTGAATAAGGCACTTCAGATGTCATCCATCCACCCTTAGGGCATAAATTAGAACTAAGTTAACATGCACGTGTCACGTAGTATACACTAAACTATTTTAGGACACTTCATGAACAAGATAACAACACTTGAGGACAAGGCTTGTACATTCAGGTATTCATAATGGTTTTTATTTACCCATAAGTGTTTATCCCAGCCAGATTTATTCTGATGTTCCTGCTTATAGAAAAGTGAAATAGTTTGGGACTTCTTAATAATCCAGATTAATAATAAGGATTTTCAAATTACCTTACAAACAAATAAAAAGATCAGACAATGTCTACCATCTACTGATTTAAAAAATGAGAATAAAAGTGATGGCAAGGTATCATTTATTCATGAACCCACTCTCCTCATTCTTGTGTCACTAGGACTCATGTGAGGATAATAAATTAAGACAGGGAAATCTTTACGCCATGGCAATCAAGCAAAGTCCTAGGCCATGGGTAAGCAAACATTTTCGGAAACAGGCCAGATAGTACATATTTTAGGCTTTTTGACTTTGCAGGCCATATGGCCCGTGTTGCAACGACTCAACTCTGCTATTGTAGTGCCAGAGAAACCACCACAGTCCCATATGTAAACAAAGGGTGTATATCTGGTCCAATAAAACTGTTTACAAAAACAGGCAGAGGACAAAATTTGGCCAGCAGACTGTGGTTTGCCAACACCTTGTCCTAGGCTAGCCCTGATTCAGAGAGAGGTTTTCACAAAGATTTTATAAACTTCCAAATGACAACAGCCTTTGTAGCAGCCCCCATCAATTCCACTCACCTCCCATAAACCACCCACGATACTACCCCTTCTCTATACAGTGGGTTTCTATCATTGTTTGCTATTTCAGCTAGGCTTGAACCTGGCTCCTTGACAGCCCACGGGCAACCTTGAATATCCTAAAAACTTTGTATACCAGCTCCAGGGAAGTTTGCATTCTTTGCCATTCTTACATGTAGACTTGTTTACAGGAATGTTATCACTGAATTCAAGGTCTGGCAGATATTTTTGCTTATACAAATACATTGTAACTCAATTAACTGGGAGGTGAAGGAAAAAAAGAAAGACGATACGGAAATGTCAAGTCATTTGGAACCATCTGCTGTAAGAAAGCTCCTGAGTATCTTTACACAAATATTAATATAACTCAACAGGCATATTTGTTGAGCTCCCTACTATGCACAGGAAGCTATGCCAAGTACTATGTAGAATATGAATACAAAACAAGGAAGGTCTTTGTCTTTATAGAATTTACAAATCATAGGAAAAACTGAAGCAACTCTAGCCAAAGAGGACTTTAATTGTCTAAAGTAAGATAAACACAAAATACCCTCAGAAGGGTTCAGAAGGAAAATGTTCAACCTGGAGGAACAAAGAATGGAGAAGGCGGTTATTTTAACTGGGCCTTCAGTGTGCAAAAGAACAACATATGGAACCAACAGCCCCCTGAGGGTCTCTTGTGGATGTGCCAGGCATTGCACAGGTATTTACACTGTCTCATTTAAGGTTTTGTAGGAAAACGTGGGAGGTAAGCCTGGTGGGATCAGAGCACAGAGGTCCCTGGATACCAGCTGAAGCATGTGGCCTCATTTCAGGAGGGAGAGGAAGGGGGAGCTCCTGAGGATGTGTGAGCAGGAGAGCCATGTAATTAGAGCCATGAGGTGAAGGATGGAAAGTAAGGGGAAGAGCTGCAGTGAACAGGGGAACCCAATACTCAAATAGTCATCATGAACCATAATGAGGACCTTGCCGTGACAATAGGAGTAAAAGAATGCAGATGCATTCTCAATAAAGAGCTTCTAGGATTTGGCCACTGACTGAATGTAAGAAAAGAGGCAGATGGCATTGCTGATAGGGCTCTGATGTGGTTCAGTCTCAAAGTCAGACATGGGCTCAAATTTCAAATGTACAATTTACTAAAAGTGTGACTTCTGAGCTTCAGTGTCCTTGTCTATAAAATGGAGCTGATAACATTCAACTCACAGGAGATAATACATTTTAAAAGCATGGATACAGTAAGCACTCAATAAATGATAGCTGTTGATAACATATATTCTTGAGAGGGTGAAAGTGTGGTCAATGACAGCCCTGAGTTATTGGGAAAATCTGCGTGTGAGACGGTATCTCATTATGGTTTTTATTTGCATTTCTCTAATGATTAGTGGTGTTACGCATTTTTTCATATGCTTGTTGGCCACCTATGTGTTTTCTTTTGAGAAGCACCTGTTTATGTCATTTGCCCATTTTTTAATGGTTTTTATCTTGTTTTGTTTTGTTTTTTGCTTGTTGATTTAAGTTCCTTACGGATTCTGGATATTAGACCTTTGTCACATGCATAGTTGCAAATATTTTCTGCCATTATGTAGGTTGTCCATTTACTCTGTTGATAGTTTCTTTTGCTGTGTAGAAGCTCTTTTGTTTAATTAGCTCCCACTTGTCAATTTTTGGTCTTGTTGCAATTGCTTTTGGAGTCTTTGTCATAAAATCTTTGCCAGGGCCGATATCCAGGCTATAGTATTTCCTAGGTTCCTAGGTTTTCTTCCAGAGTTTTTGTAGGTTTTGGTTTTACATTGAAGTCTTTAGTCCATCTTGAGTTGATTTTTGTATATGGTGTAAGGAAGGGGTCCAGTTTCAATCTTCTGCATACGGCTGGCCTGTTATCCCAGCACCATTTATTGAATAGGGAGTCCTTTCCCCATTGTTTGTTATTGTTGGCTTTGTCAAAGATCAGATGGGTTAGGTGTGTGGCTTTATTTCAGAGTTCTCTATTCTGTTCTATTGGCTTATGTGTTTTGTTTTTGTGCCAGTACCATGGTGTTTTGGTTACTATAACCTTGTAGTGTAGTTTGAAGCTGGGTGGTGTGATGCCTCCAGCTTTGTCCTTTTTGCTTAGGAATGCTTTAGCTATTTGGGCTGTTTTTTGGTTCCACATGAATTTTAGAATATTTTTTTCTAATTATGTGGAAAGCATCATTGGTAGTTTGATAAGAATAGCATTGAATCTGTACATTGCTTTGGATTTTAACAATAATGATTCTTCCTATCCATGAGCATGGAAAGTTTTTTCATTTGTGTCATCTCTGATATCTTTGAGCAGTGTTTTGTAATTATCGTTGTGGAGCTCTTTCATCTCCTTGGTTAGCTGTATTCCTGTGTATTTTATTCTATTTGTGGCTGTTGTGAATGGAATTGCATTCTTGATTTGGCCCTCAGCTTGGACGTTATTGGTGTATAGAAATGCTACTGATTTTTGTACATTGATTTTGTATCTTGAAACTTTGCTGAAGCTGTTTATCAGATCTAGGAGCTTTTGGGCAGAGACTATGGGATTTTCTAGGTGTAGAATCATATCACCTGCAAAGATAGTTTGTCTTCTTCTCTTCCTATTTTATTCCTTTCTCTTGCCTGATTGCTCTGTCTAGGACTTCCACCGTTGTGTTGAATAGAAGTGGTGAGAGTGGGTATCCTCACCTTGTTCTGGTTCCTAAGGGGAATGCTTCCAACTTTTGCCCCTTCAGTATGATGTTAGCTGTGGGTTTGTCATAAAAGTCTCTTATTACTTTGAAATACGTCCCTTCAATGCTTAGTTTATTGAGACAGAACATTTTTATTACCACTGAAAGTTCCATTGAATAGTGCTGCTCTACCTGATATCAATAATTTGTAAGCTTCAAAAGAGTTTTCTGCTTTAATGACTACATTCATTATATGGTTTATACGTCACTTCTTACCCTTCCAGTTTATCCTTGACTAAACCATTGTCTAGGCCTTCATCAGCTGGTCCCCAGCAAGGCATACTGTGTGTATACAGGTCTCTTTCTCACTGTGAATTTCTGACAAAGACGTTGCAAAACTAAATGGCAAGTAGTTTTTTGATAAGTGCTCAGGTATTTTCTAGACTTATTCTTTTTTTTTTTTTTTGGAGACAGAGTCTCACTCTGTCACCCAGGCTGGAGTGCAGTGACACGATCTCGGCTCACTGCAGCCTCCACCCACTAGGTTCAAGCCATTATTGTGCCTCAGCCTCCTAAGTAGCTGGGACTACAGGTGCGTGCCACCACGCCCAGCTAATGTTTGTATTTTTAGTAGAGACAAGGTTTCACCATGTTGGCCTTGGCTGGTCTTGAACTCCTGGCCTCATGTGATCCACCCACCTCAGCCTACCAAAGTGCTGGGATTACAGGTGTGAGCCATTACGCTTTGCCTTCTTATGCTTATTCTCATTATTGCTACAAATATAATTAATAAAGCCAGATTCAATAATTTTAAAGATACAGGTAATACTCTTAGTTCCCATAGGCATAGTCCTTCATGCCAAGTAAGAGCTCCAGGAAAGTTTAAAGATAGCACTGTAGGTTTGTGTTAGCTTCCTATTGCTGCTGTGACAAATTACAATTAACTTTGTGGCATTTGCCAACACAGACTTATTCTCTTGGAGTTCTGGAGGTCGGAAGTCTGAAATCAGTGTCCATGGGCTAAAGTCAGGTTGCTGGCAGCCTGGTTCCTTCTAGAGTCTCTGAGGGGAGGATGGTTTCCTTTTCCTTTTTCGCTTCTGGTGGCCACCCATATTCCTTGGCTTTGGGGCCCCTTCCTTCATCTTCGAAGTGTGTCACTCCAGCTTCTGCTTCTGTCAACACATCACCTTTTCCCCTTTGTAGTCAAGTCTCCCTCTGCCTCCGGATGATAAGGACACTTGCAATTACATTTAAGGCCAACTCAGATAATCTAAAATAATCCCCTCATCTCAAGATCCTTAACTTACTCACATCTGCAGGATCCCTTTTGTTATGTAAGGTAGCACACGTTCCAGGAATTGGGATATGGTTATCTTGGGGGCCATTCATTATTCCCACAGTCCCCAACCTTTTTGGCACCAGGAACTAGTTTTGTGGAAGACAATTTTCCCACAGATCAGCGGAAAGGGTGTGGGGGGAGATGGTTTCGGGATGATTCAAGCACTTTACATTTATTATGTACTTTATTTCTGTTATTATTACATTGAAATATATAATGAAATAATTATACAACTCGCCAAAAGGTGGAACCAGTGGGAGCCCTGAGTTTGTTTCCCTGCAACTAGATGCTCACATCTAGGGGTGATGGGAGACAGATCATCAGGCATTAGATTCTCATAAGAGTGCACAGCCTAGATCCCTCAAACGTGCAGTTCACAATAGGGTTCATGCTCCTATGAGAATCTAATGCCACCACTGATCTGACAGGAGGCGGAGTTCAGGTGGTAATGCGAGCGCTATGGGGAGCAGTTGTAGATACAGAGGAAGCTGTGCTCACTCACCCGCTACTCACCCCTTGCTGTGCAGCTCGGTTCCTACCAGGCCATGGACTGATACGGGGAATAATGCAGGGTTGGGGACCCCTGCATTATTCGGTCTCCCACAAGGTTACATAGAGTATTGCTTAAAAAAAGTTTGCCCCAGTCAGGTGCAGTGGCTCACGCCTGTAATCCTAGCAATTTGGGAAGCTGAGGCAGGTGGATCACCTGAGGTCGGGAGTTTGAGACCAGCCTGACCAACATGGAGAAACTCCGTTTCTACTAAAAACACAAAATAAGCCAGGTATGGTGGCACATGCCTGTAATCCCAGCTACTTGGGAGGCTGAGGCAGGAGAATCGCTTGAACCCGGGAGGCGGAGGTTGCAGTGAGCCGAGATTGTGCCATTGCACTCCAGCCTGGGCAGCAAGAGCGAAACTCCATCTCAAAAAAAAAAAGTTTACCCCTACCAGATTTATTTATCCAGGGCTTTGAATTGAAGCTTAACAATCCGATGAAAGCATGAGGTGTTTGTAATTGTGTTGACAGATATTAAAATGTCTGATGATGCTGGCGACACCTTAGCCACTGGAGACAAAGCAGAAGTTACTGAGATGCCTAATAGTGATTCTTTACCTGAAGATGCAGAAGTGCATTGTGATTCAGCTGCAATTTCACATGAGCCAACACCAGCTGACCCCAGAGGGGAGGGGCATGAAAATGCAGCTGTGCAGGGTGCAGGGGGTGCCACCACTGGGCCCCCTGTGCAGCCTCAAGATGCCAACACCATGGAGCCCCCTCTCAATGGAGAAGTGACTGAGGATACACTTGCTGAGTGTATTGATTCCGTCAGCCTTGAGGCAGAACCCAGATCCGAAATACCCCTGCAAGAACAGAATTATCCGGTAAGAATGGGTCATTCAGTTCACTTCGGCCTAAGTTCTTGCTTATATCTACCATGTGCAGAGCTAGCAGCAAGCTCTGCAGGTGGGAATTGGGAGTTCAAAATGTACTGTGACATCCCCTCTGTCATCAGAAATGTGCTGTGTAGTGAGATTAAACATATATGAAAATAATTTGTCATAATATTTGCATTTTGATAAATATGTTATTAACAGTAACAGCCACCAATTATCAGACACAAGCTGTGTGCCAGGCACTCTGCTAGGCACTTTATCTGTTATGTAATTCACTCCACCAGCAGTTCAAACCTGGGTATTACTAACTCCAGCTTATACCTGTGGCAGCCGGGCTTAGAGATGGTAGCTTGTCCTGGGCTACTTGGTTGTAAATGGAAGATATTGTAATATCAGACGTCATGTCTCTGGATAATTAACAAGCCTGATTCCACCCTAAACAAGTCAATGTTTCTTTAAGATCACTTAAAATCTGATGTGTACTTACAAATCCATGGTGGAGATCTTCAGCCTTCAGACCACTGTTTTATCATCACAGAGCACCTTCCAGGGGAACAGAGGCAGAATGCACTCATCACTCCTCCTCTTTCAATACCTGCACCTGTCTCTCAGGGTAGGAGATAAACCAGATCTCTCTGTTGGCACCTGGGCCACCAAGAAGACTATCCCAGCAAGGTTTTCCTGGAGTCTTCACCTCCAGCCATGTGGGGCCGGGCAGGGGTGGGAGACGCCCTGCATGAAAGGAGGACAGGCAGCTCTCCTCATCCTGTCTGGGATGGACTGCCTTCTAGAAGGCGGGTGCAGGAGGGCAGAATTGGGGTCTTCCCTCAGCCAGGTCCAGCCCTGTTCATCCTGAAGTGTGCCACCACAGATTACCCCCTTGAGGTGACTCTTGCGCATGACGTGAGGGACAGGAACTAAACAGGGAACCAGGGGCCCTGGGCTTTCACCCTCCCATCTATCATTAACTCCATGAGCTTGGGCCAGACACCCTAATGTCTCTGTGCTTCAGGTTCTTCCTCTGTGAAGTGAAGAATTCTCACATGAAGACCTTGACGCATCCTTCTGACTGATGTTTTATGACTCTTGTATTCAAGATTGGGCTTCCCTCACACCCACTTTCCTCAAGGGGTTTGACCCTCAGAACTGTCTGTGATGGGCTTTCTCAGGGGCAAGGTATTTATTTCCCTTCACTGGAAATATTTAAACAAAAGCCAAACAGTCATTTTGTAGAGATGTTATGGAAGCAATTTGAGGACCAGCTGGGAGTTTGGATCAGATAGGGTAAACACACACAAAATTTTGTTTATGAGTTTCAGGAGGTCACTGACCCTTTGAAGCTATCTATAGATGCCCTAAATAATTAAGAGCCCCTAGATCAGAAGTTCTCAACTTTAGCTGGCTGTTACCAACCACTGGGGGAGACTTAAAATATATTGAAGCCTGGGCAACATGGTGAACCCTGTCTCTGTGAAAAATACGAAAAATTAGCTCTCATGGTGGCATGTACCTGTAGTCGTTGCTACTCAGGAAGAGGCAGGAAGATCACTGGAACCCAAGTGGTCAAGGCTGCAGTGAGCTGAGATCGCACCATCGCACTCCAGCCTGGGCAACAAGAGTGAGACTCCGTCTCAAAAAAATAAATAAAATAAAATAGAGTATAATGGAATAGAATAGAATAGAAAATATTGATGCTAGGGTCCCAAACCCAAGGATTCTGATTCAGGAATTGGGCTTGGACATCAGCAATTTTTTAAAGTACCCCAAGTGGTTCTAATGTTTGGCCAGGATTGAGAATAATTACTTTAGGCTAAAGAATTTTCAAGGTCCTTTTTATGATTCTTTGAGTAGGTGATCTTCAGTATCATTCCAGCTCTAAAATGCTGTAGTGCTACAATAACACTTCAAAAGTGTTTGGAGACAGGCCCTTTCATTCTTTTGGCTACTAGGACACTTTTTCATCCATTAATCTTAGAACAACAATAGCAATAACAGCCACAAAACACACAGGAAGTAGAAGTGGGACATTAATAAGCTGCAGGCTTGGCAGTTTGCATGGCATTGGTGAAGAGATGGACCACTAGATTATGTCAAGAATCAGCCCAAATAGGAAATGGCAGAGTGAGGACCTGACTCCAGAGCCTGCTTTCCCTCCAAACTGTCTTTCTTGTGTAGGGGGCTATGGTTCCCAATTTTCGTCCTAAGTGCTACTGTTAACAAATACCTTGGTACAGTAAGAAAAATATAACTTAGCCACAGCATTCTTACCTAAGATAACTTATACTATACAAGCTCTACTAATTCAAAATCCATATGCTGTTGATAGATTATACGTTCCAATTTCAGACATAATAATTATAACAGGATTGTTCATGAAGATAGCACAGTAAGGCCAGGCGCAGTGGCTCACTACTGTAATCCTAGTACTTTGGGAGGACAAAGCAGGTGGATCACTTGAGGTCAGGAGTTCGAGACCAGCCTGGCCAACACGGTGAAACCCCGTATCTACTAAAAACACAAAACTTAGCCGGGTATGGTGGCACATGCCTACCAGGAAAGGGGATTCTACTATCTCTCTTAGTAGTTTATCCTTTTATTAGAAGTCAATTTTATACCTAGTCTTTGATTATTGTTCATTTTTTTCTATTTTATTTGCCTCTTGTTGCATACTCATAAGGAATCATTTTGCATTGATGAAGACAATTCTTTCCCTGTTGCTCCAGAGCAGAGTGAATTATACAAAACAAATTCTTGAATCTAAAGTTCATTACAAGGTGGTTGTTTGGATTGAACACAGGCCGCCCCTGAGGAATGGCAGGTTCTGCAGGAAAAAAGCCAAGTGCAAAAGCCTATTTGACCCCATGTTCATCGACACCTGATAAATTGTCATCACCCCTTTAAAAAAGTTTCTGGCCGGCCATGGTGGCTCACACCTGTAATCCCAGCACTTTGGGAGGCCGAGGTGGCCAGATCACCTGAGGTCAGGAGTTCAAGACCAGCCTGACCAACACGGAGAAACCCCATCTCTGCTAAAAATACAAAATCAGCTGGGCGTGGTAGCGTGCCTGTAATCCCACCTACTCGGGAGGCTGAGGCAGGAGAATCACTTGAACCCGGGAAGCAGAGGTTGTGGCGAGTCGAGATTGCACCATTGCACTCTAGCCTGGGCAACAAGAGCGAAACTCCGTCTCAAAAAAAAAAAAAGTTTCTGTGAGAGAATGCTTGCTTTACTAAAAAAAGAAAACTGGCAGAATAGACTTTGAGGATGTACTTCCAGGACACATTAGATTTTGTGATAATGTGCATAAATGTGTGTGTGCGCACGCGCGCACGCGTGCGTGCATATATATTTGTAAGTACCTGAGTCTGGGTCCCCTTAAAATCCATATCGTTAGGCTCACATTTGCCTCAGGCTGCATGGCCACCATAACTTGGCAGGTAGGGTATTGCGACTAGCAGGTGGCCAGAGTCAAGGATGAGGCCATCTTTCTGTCTCTGCTTTGAAGGACCACACCATTTATGCACTCAGATAAACTATCTCTATCTTTAGGGCTTCTTCTCTTGTCCTTTTTGACATACAGACTCAGAAGCCACTGAATTTAGCCTTCTCCTGTAGGAACCCACTCTACAACCTCCATGAGAAATTGTCCTCAGCATTGGAGGTTGGACCAGATTCTCTAAGGCCTCTACCAGCGTCATGATGCAATGCGTTATGCCCAGAAACCTGGGTGGTGTAACTATCTTCAGGATGCCGACAGTCTAGTTGAGAAGGTAGAGTTGTACGGAAGCAATGATAACGTGTCCTCTAGTACTAGATAGGACAGGCACAAGGGAACCTTTAGATGGAACATTTAAATTCATCTTAAAGAGTCAGAGAAGTCTTCAGCCTCAATTCAGAAATGTTTGTCTTGAGTACTGGTTGGGAGTGACATTTGTCTCAGAGTTCTTGTGCGACCTTATTATATACTAGCTAGTCAATCCTTAAAAGACCCAATCTAGATCAAATTTCTCTAAATTCTTAACACCAAGAAATTTTAAAATGTCATCCCTACTGCTCAACACCAACGCATAAGGCCAATTATGCAGAAGGTGAAGAATCCCAATGTTAACGCTGTGAGTACTCTCACAGGAAAACATGGGTGTGTGGACCACCATGGACAGTTCTCTCCCTAAAAAAGGAAAAGCAGAATGTTTAAATGCCATAAAGTTGCGGTCAAGAGAGACAAGGAGTAGGGGACACAGGCTGAGACATGACAGCATTTAGCCCCCTAAACCAGATGAGTAGAGTTTTCTCCAGTTCTGTTTGAGTATTTCCCCTTTTAGGCCTGCTGTAAAAGGACAGTGTTCCCTACTGCCTACGTTCCCTATTCTGTGTTCCCTAAACGGTGACACCCAGTTTTGGCTTGGACAACCAGGTGGATGAAGGTGCCATTCCGCCATAGAGAGCAGTGCTTCCCACATCTGGTGGTGTATTGGAATCATGTGGGGAACCTGTTAAAAATTCAGATTCCTGGTTTCTACCCTGAGAGATTCTTAGGCACAAAATGATAGTGGAAGCTGAGACTCTATTTTTAATGAATTCCCCCAGGTGACACTCTTGCAGTCAGTCTGTGGACTAGAGTTTGGGAATCACTAACACTAGGACACAGAAAGAGCTAGTTGGGGTATGGGGAAGAATGAATCGAGAAGATGGTGAGTTCAGTTGGTCTTTGGTTTTTGGTAGAGACGGGGTCTCCCTGTGTTGCCGAGGCAAGTCTGAAACTCCTAGGCTCAAAATCTTCTCTCACCTCAGCCTCCCAAAGTGCTGGGATTATAGGCATGAACCACCGCAGCAGCCTGAGTTCAGTATTAAATTATGCCATAGGACATCCAAGTGAAGATTTTTTGTGGACAGTTGGTTAAAATGGTCTGGGGAGACAGGTGATTCAGAGGCTATCAGCACCTATGTGGTTATTTCAGTAATGGAAGTGGGTAAGATGGACCAGGTGTTAATATATAAATAACAACAGAGGCCAAGCCCTCAGCCCTGGAAGGTTTCTGTCTCTAAGCCAGTTTGGTTCGGCACAGCTCTTAAGGTTTTGTTTTGTTTTTTTTTAAATAGCTTATGGTAGCTAGCAAAGAAGTTGTAGTACAGTCTCACCACTACCATATTCTATAAGGGAAATCAAGTCTCAGATCACATTGTACCACACTGATATTTTTAAATGAAATGGTGATTAACAAGCGAGTTGAAAATGGTGTATGAGAACTCTTTCTCATGTAGGCTTGAGAACATCCCATTGTTTAGGTGCTTTGATCACCATCTTGAATGAAAGGTTTACTCAAGGCAACTGCCTGGATTTCAGAGCTAAGGTTTCTTGCCTGATAGCTAGCATCAAGTCACCAGAATTCCCCAGAGTTGAAAGATGGATGGAAGACCATTTACACCAGGCAAAATCCTTTGTAACACCCTATTCATATAAAACTAGAAGGAGCAGAAAATATACTTATTTACAAATCTTGAATACTTTTTTAAATTTTTATTTACATTTATTTATTTATTTGAGATAGGATCTCCCTCTATCGCCCAGGCTGGAGTGCAGTGGCGTGATCTCGGCTCACTGCAACATCTGCCTCCCAGATTCAAGCGATTCTCCTACCTCAGCCTCCAGAGTAGCTGGGACTACTGGCATCTGCCACCATGCCAAGCTAATTTTTGTATTTTAAGTAGAGATGGGGTTTCACCGTGTTAACCAGGCTGGTCTTGAACTCCTGACCTCAGATGATCTACCCACCATGGCCTCCCAAGGTACTGGGATTACAGACATGAGCCACAAAGCCTGGCCCCGCCCTTTAAAAAAAAAAAAATAGAGTCTCTCTCTGTTGCCCAGGCTGGAGTGAAGTAGCAAGATCATAGCTCACTGCAGTCTTGAACTCTTGCATTCAAGTGATCCTCTTGCCTCAACCTACCAAGTAGATAGGACTACATATGCACGCCATCACGTCTGGTAAATTTTTAAATTTTTCTGTAGAGACCAGGTCTTGCCATGTTGGCCAGGCAGGTCTTGAACTCCTGGCTTCAAGTGATCCTCCTGCCTTAGCCTCCCAAAGTGCTGAGATTATAGGAGTGAGCCACCAAAGCCAGCTCCTTGAATACCTTTATTTTTACCATCTAGAACCCCTTTCAGATATTGAGAATGCTAGTAAATAGTCCACCATGTTTACCAGTTAAAACCCATTTTTGCAATTCATGTGGTAATTGGCAAAGCATCAGATGTTACTAGAGATACAGATAATAGAATCTCTATAAATAGCTGCCTCAAAGTATGGCTTTCCTGATTAGAATGCTGGCTAACCACTGGACTCTGCATATTTTATTGGCATGCTGACAGCACTTGGATTGTAGGTTAATCTAAGAAGCACCCATAATGTCACAATATGCATGTAGAAGCATTCTAATGTAAATAACTGAAATCATAATACTAAAAGATGGTAAAAAAGAAAAGAAGTGAGAGTCAGAAGATAGGCCATCGGAATAGAACACTCTAAGGCAGATGGAAAAGTGGGTGAGCTTTGGATAAGTGAGTAATAAAAAGACTAAAATGAGTCCACGGCTTTGACAACAGGAAGCCACTTGACCTCGATGAGAACGATTTCCTGAAGTAGTGACATAGGAGTCTTGCTGTGGAGGGAGGAGGGACAAGGGAGGTGAATACAGAAGATAAGCACCTTTTTTTTTTTTTTTTGAGACAGAGTCTCACTCTGCCTCCCAGGCTGGAGTGCAATGGCACAATCTCGGCTCACTACAACCTCCATCTCCCAGGTTCAAGCGATTCTCCTGCCTCAGCCTCCCGAGTAGCTGGGATTACAGCATGCACCACCACACCCGGCTAATTTTTGTATTTTTAGTAGAGACGGGGTTTCACCTTGTTGGCCAGGCTGGTCTCGAACTCCCAACCTCAGGTGATCCACCTGCCTTGGCCTACCAAAGTGCTGGGATTACAGGCGTGAGCCACAGTGCCTGGCCACTATAAGCACCTTTTTTTAAGAGACAAAGAAGAAAGATGTGGAGCAGACACCAGATAAGTTTGAAAGAAACATTTTGTTCGTGTTGTGATTTTCATTTGTTGACTTCAAGATAGAGGAATCGTGTGCATGATTAAATGTAACCTATATAGAAAGCATGCATAGAAATGTAGCCTGGGCCAGGCGCAGTGGCTCACACCTGTAATCCCAGCACTTTGGGGGGCCAAGACAGGCAGATCACCTGAGGTCGGGAGTTCCAGACCAGCCTGGCCAACAAGGTGAAACCCCGTCTCCACTAAAAATACAAAAATTAGCCGTGCATGGTGGTGGGCACCTGTAATCCCAGCTACTCAGGAGGCTGAGGCAGGAGAATCGCTTGAGCCCAGGAGGCGGAGGCTGTAGTGAACCAAGATCACGCCACTGCACTCCAGCCTGGGAGACAAAACAAGACTCCGTCTCAAAAAAAAAAAAAAAAAAAAGGCTGAAAAGCCAGGAGAGAGTAAAACCAACCTACCCAGGCCAGGAGACGTTTAGGTGGAGGTGCTATGGTACCTAAGAGGAAGGTGCATTTCCATAATAATGAAAGGGAGGAGGTAATTGTGAATCGCAGGGTAGTGTACTTAGATTTGTGTTTAGATGGGGTTTTGGTGTAGGCCAGTGTATATTTTGTGCATAAAAAGAACTACTCAAACGTTTAATTGGGTTTAAACAACTAGTATTCCATCTATGAAGATGACAAACTCAAAAATCCAATCCTTAGGCTTCACGTGAATCTCACAAATCTCACTGTTTAGAAGTCTAGCAAAATCGAACAGTCACTTTTAAGATACTTTTGGTTAATACTTGGTTTGGTCCTTTTTACCAACTTAAACGCGTTTAAATATTTTAAACTGCATTTATAATATATTCTACTTCCTTTTTGAGTACCTGAGTTATCTATTTACACAAAACCTTGCTAAGTACTTAATAATTGTTATAAAGCTACTAAAATACATTTATAGAGTTGACTTAAAGACCTCTCAATAATGTGCAGAAACTTGGCATGATTTCAACTTAAAATCAGAAGTCTAATAATTCAATTATTCATTTTTGATTGGTTTTCAAAAACTGTCACTTTAATAGGTCAGATTCCTTCAATATTAGTAGTACAGAAAAGACCAAATATGCACAAAAATATGAATAGCATATCTTCAATGCTTTCAACTTTTCTATATTTAATTTTTAAATCTTCCCAAAGTTGAATGATGCATACTTATCAAGGAAGAAAATAGGCTGGAAATAACTGAGGCCATTTTCAATCAGATATTTTGACAGAGTTTCAGGCTGCAGAGCAATTTTCATCCTCCCAGCTGTCATACTGACCCCCTTTTTAGAGTAGCTATGTCATGAGTTACAAAAATTAAAAAGCATAGATCACCCTATGAGTTACGAACCCATACGTTTCATTGCCCACATCCCTGGATGCAAGTTATACACAGCACCTGATTCTCAATCTGCTCAAGGAAACAGAAGAACCACGCCGCTCCTTCATCTTTAAGATAGGTATATATGTTTTCCATCTAAATGTTAAAGGCCTTTGAATTTGATGGAGTTCTGGGATTTAATTTTTTTCTATCTAATACCTTTAAACTCGATAGCCTAAAATAAATCCATTTTCTATTTAATGATAAAGACTTTTAAATGGGATACTAGATATGAAAATGTCTTTCCTATTTAAAGAACAATGAACTTGGGCCAGGTGCAGTCACCTGTAATCCTAGCACTTCAGGAGGCCAAGAGGGAGGGATCACTTGAGTCCATGAGTTCAAGACCAGCCTGGGCAACGTAGTGAGATCCTGTCTCTACAAAAAATAATTTTTAAAAATTAGTTAAGTGTGGTGGTGCACGCCTGTAATCTCAGTTACTTGGAGGCTGAGGCAAGAAGATCACTTGAGCCCAGGAGTTGGAGGATGCAGTGGAGGATGCAGTTGGAGGATGTTATCATACTATACACTCCAGCTTAGGCAACAGAGTGAGACTCTGTCTCCTAAAAAGAAAAAAGAACTGTGAACTTGATAGAATCCTACATTCTTTCTTAGGACCACACAAAGGTTTAGATGTTTAAATGATCTCCAGTTGAGTTTCGAATATCCCTCTTGATCAAGCCAAATCTAATTTGCTGTTATAAGAGTTATGGGGAGCAGGCAGGAAGTTGAGAGAGTTCTCATCTGATGATTTTCTTTCCTCTGTGTATTAGGATGTGAAGTTGCCTATTGAAGGAGGTGGAAGTTATGGGGGGAGGGTGAGAAAAAAGTTTTAAAACCCCTCTATTGGTAATAAGCAAGCAACCTGAGCAGCTCCATGCTGCCTGTTGTAGCGTCTCCTAATTGTGTGACATTAATTAAGTCCATTTGAAGTGGAGACCATATTCATGATGAGATATATTTATAATTCATGCTTAACATTTAGTCCATATGTTTTTATATTAAATATGTGTATTTAGTCATTCAAGTATTTGCCGTTTGATAACAAATATTCTTTATAGCTGATCAAGAAGTCACAGCTCAATGTCAAAGAACTTTATTAATAAAGCAATTGAAGTAGTCACTTATTATACAGCAAAAAGTTCTAGACTCATTTAACATTTATTTCCATTTGCTAGTCAATTACCAGCTGTCAGAGCATAATAAATATTATAAATTTGAGTCAGAAGCTGTCACCTCTAATTGTATTAACTCTTCCTAATCATAGGTAGTGATTTGTCCTGTGAAAGAATGATATTAATCACTGACTTCCATCTGTCTTCATAATGGTGTAAAATTGCCACTGGATTCCATTGCTGAAGTGAAGTAAATCAATGTAGACACCAAAAATGAAAGGAGGCAGTGATGAGTCATGAATATTTCCGTTCATGTTAACAAGCTTCTCATTGTTTCCAGACAGAGAGAAAAAAATGACAGCTAGCTTTCAAAGCTTTTTGCTTCTTAGTCTTAAAAGTGTAGTTTCTTCTTATCATTATTTCTATATGCCAGGCACTAAGAAGAGTACTTCTTATATGCCAGGCACTAAGCTCACAACATTATATGAATTATTTCTTTTAATCTTCACAACCACCAATGAAGTTATTGGTTCTTATACTTGTGGCACTTATGCTACTATTCTTTGCATTTTATAATGAGGAAATGAAGGCTTAAAATAACTTGAGTAATTTGTTGTCCAAAACAGCAGAGCCTGGAGTCAAACCCAAGCAATTTAACTTCCATAACTTAGTCTCAACCAGTACTCTACACAGATGGGTGATGTTTGAATCAGTTAGGAATGCTGTTGAGTCGAAGTAACTAAAATCCAACATATAGTAGTTCACAAAATAGTGATTTTTTTTTCTCTCACTTAATAGAAAGAATGGAGATAGACAGCTACTTATGTTGGTTTAGTAGCTCAGCGGAGCCAGGACCAGTGACTGTGACTCCGTGGCCTTTCCCTTGTGACAGCAAAAATGACTGCTTCAATTTCAAGCTTCATGTCCACATTCAGGGCAGGAAAAGAGAGAAGGGGAAAGAGTGGGCACTTGCTGTAACTATAATTTATCATGAAAGCAAAAACTATACCATTTATATATCTCATTAGTTGAAAACTGTTTCATACGGCCATCCTTATCTGCAAGAGTAGAAAACAGAAAGGGAGGCTGGGCATGGTGGCTCACGCCTATAATCCCAGCACTTTGGGAGGCCAAGGTGGGCGGATCATGAGGTCAAGAGATTGAGACCATCCTGGCCAACATGGTGAAACCTCGTCTCTACTAAAAATACAAAAAAATCAGCCAGGCATGGTGGTGCGCGACTGTAGTCCCAGCTACTGGGGAGGCTGACGCAGGGGAATCGGGGAATCGCTTGAACCCAGGAGGCGGAGATTGCAGTGAGCTGAGATCGCGCTACTGTACTCCAGCCTGGTGACAGAGCAAGACTTTGTCTCAAAAACAAAACAAAACAAAACAAAACAAAAAAACCCAGCAAGGGAGTCGGGAATTAGGGATGACTAATGGACCAGCTGTGAGTCAAAAGTTATGGAATCTACAAACGCCGTAGGAATTTTCCACTGCCTCCTTACTTTCTTTCTGCCCTTCCTCCCTCCCTCCCTTCCTTTCTCCCTCCTTTCCTTCCTTCCTTCCTTCTTTCCTTTTGAGTACAAAAGAGCTATGATTCTCCATATAGGTAACTCATAGAATATTTATTCTTGCCTTGTTTTCTAGAGTGTGTTCCCAGATAGAAAGAGAAAGCTGTGGTTCCACTACCTGAGTCAGGACACATTGGTTGCAAGTAACAGAAACATGCACACCTCACTGAGAAAGTGGATGCATTTCAGCCATTTATTCAACAAATATTTATTAAGCACTCATTATATTCCAAGCACTCTTCTAGGCTCTGGAAGTATATCAGTGAACAAAACATTATAAAAACAAAAAAAGAATGAACAAGAATATGAGAGAATCTCATAGATCCCAAAGATCAAAAGCAGCAGGGCCTTCAGAGGGACAGAAACCAGGGACTAAGAAGCTGTCAGGAATCCAAACAGCAGCTCTAAGCCAATCTCCATTCTGCTTACTCTGCCTTCTCTTAATTCTTAGTCTGTGTGGTGGGTAAAACATGGTCACCCACATAACCTGAGTTTTCAACTTCTGTTCATGCACACAGTTCACACTGAACCACAGTCTCTCAGTTCCAATTCCAAAAACCTAGGCAAACGAATTGGAATCCACTGAGGTCAGGGACAGTCTTATCCCTGTGTTATAGGAGTCACTGTGAGTGAAGCGGGGCACCTTGAATCAAAGGTTTCTACCTTGCAAGCCTTCCTATCACTGCTGCCCATCCGTCTCCAGGCATGTTGATGCTTTTTAGACACTTTGCCCATCATCCACGCCAAAGCACCTGCCTGCTGCACCAGAGGTTTAAAAGTTAACTCTACCTTGAAGAGCACATTTTTTAAAGCCCTGTAAGAACTAACAGGGTCCAGGTCATTTTGAACTTTTTCAGATCACTCTTGTGCCCTCATGTGTATCTTTTTCCCATATAGCCTTTTCCTTGTCTTCTAGATAATACGAGAGAATCGAGGCTCAGTTAACATCAAACTCCCTTCTCACTTCAAACCAAGCCTTCAGAAGCCAAGATCAGCACTAATCAATTTGGTTCCAAAGTACACATTGCAGTGTGGGTCGGGATATTCTTTTATGACCCTTATAAACTATACGCCAATGAGATACGGTTGTTGGTGATTCTTTTCCAAACCTCCTCTTTGTTTCAAACCAATAGGTGTTTTTCCATTCAGGGATATACTGAATTGCTGACCTGCGGCTAATCTGTTTTTCTCCAGGCTGTGGATTCCCCTCCAAGTGGAGGAGGATGGGCAGGCTGGGGATCCTGGGGCAAATCTCTGCTGTCATCTGCATCTGCCACCGTAGGTAAGCATTGTATGTTACATTGGAATAGACAAAGTCCCGAAGCCTAATAGGATAGGACGTTTCGATTGCACTGTATACTAATGAAGTTTAACATTAGCCCATGAGGAAACCATGTTTAGTGCTTACTATTCTAAGTGCTTCATTTATTCCTCCAATACATTTATTCCTCAAAATAACCCTGTATGGAGGAACTGTCGTTTGCTGTACTTTACAGATAAGAAAGCTAATCAGAGAGAGACTAAGACCTTGACCAAAGTCAGGAATGTCTGGGTTGCAATTTAAAAACCAAGTAGTATGGCTTTTAGCCACTATATTATATGATCTTTTAAAGTATAATATATTCTTAAAGCTTCGTGTTTATCATTCCACTTGAATTTTTTGTAATGCACAACTCATCTACTCCCAAAAAAGATTTGAGATATCTTGATAAAAGGTATTTCATTAGCAGGATATTAAAATATAAGTAGAAAACAATGTGCTGGTAGGGAGGATATATATTTTATATATCCCACGGCTAATAGAGTTTTTGTAATTGAGTATTGACCTCAACTCTGAGCTTCTTGGCTGCCAGTACATTATTTATTTCTCTTTGAAAACAAAATTTTAATTTAAATAAATCTATTTTTCTGGTTTAACATTTTTAAATACATTTCCTGTATTTGTTCTTATACAAAGAGAAAATATGATGGATAGTATAGTGTCTTCCTGAGTGCAAATTTGTCAGGATATTCTTCATGTTACCATTTCTTATATTCTGTCTTCATGAAAACTGAAGGTATAACATCAATATATCTAAGATGATTTAGCAAAGGCATTTCATCTTGAAGGTGGAAGGTAAGGAGAAGACAGGGGAAGCCACAGGTAACAGTTTTCACACCATGTACTTCAGGTATTCTAAGGTGCAGTCCATGGCCATAAGGATCTTGCGATGGGCCATGAATTGGTCCACTTCACTGTTACTCCTAAAACTAGGAAGGTCTTAAGGCCTTTTGCCCCACTTCAGTGGACCATAACCACAGTGTTAAGGGCCAGATATCTAACTTTATAGAGCTTAGGCTGCCTGAAAGAACGGATAGATTGCATTCCTCTAATTCCATCTCTGTCAAATATCAGTTTGCTCAGGAAGGCTCTGGGAAGAAGTAGCAGTGGCCAAATAAATGTTGACCTCTCTGGTAAGAGCCTGGAGAGCAGATTTTCTCTATTGCTTATTGAAGGGGATGCATATGCCTTGAGTACCACATATGCAGATGACAAAATTAACTAAATTCAAGTAGAGGCACCTGTTCTGTTTTCTGAACAGGACAGTGTCTCTTCACAAGGGTGAGGACAAGCACCTGCAGGCATCCTCTGTCCTTGGAAAAACGTTTGTACTTTTAGTGGCTATCAAAAGGATCTTGCCACTAGTGGCACTTAGTTAGAAGTGGCATGCTTTCTAAGCCAAAAACTAAAAAGGGGGTTCTAAAAGATTGTTTTAATTGGAATAAGTCATGAAAAAGTAAACAATATGGTTACTAAAATTATACAGCTCTTCTCGTGGTTTATATCATAAAATAGTTACGTGTCCTGGATGTT
Source organism: Colobus angolensis palliatus (assembly GCF_000951035.1). Lineage (NCBI taxonomy): Eukaryota > Metazoa > Chordata > Mammalia > Primates > Cercopithecidae > Colobus > Colobus angolensis. The sequence continues at coordinate 4,497,434 of NW_012116154.1, read as the reverse complement.
TCCAGTTTTAACAGCATCCAAACCACTCTGGTTTATAATGTATTTGGTGCTTCGAGGGTTCTATAATAGATGGAGGATTTACTCTTTCATTAAACTTTTAAATATAAGTTCCTGCCACAGAAAATACAGAAATCATCTGCCCTGTGGTAGCAGCTACAGGTGCTCTTTGTGCACACTTAAAGGTGCAGCTCCCTGTAACTGCTCTAGCCCTCGTTGGTCAGACCATTTACTGTTGTTTCTCATTCAGTGTCTGCACCTCATTTGACTTTGGGCTTTGTTGGACCCTCCCAAGATTTCCTGTCCATGGACTGACAGCTCGCCCACTGAATTTGCTATCCAACACCTTCTTCGGTGTCTTGCTGTAATTTGACCTTTGCACACATGCAGCTTTGGTTCCAGTGGACTGTGCTCCAAAGCCTCTGGGTTTTGTTACCTGGGTCACATGTAACCAGTAGATGGTGCTGTCTTTACTGCTTAAAAAGTGGAATGTGGCCAGGCCTGGTGGCTCACGCCTGTAATCCTGCTTTGGGAGGCCCAGGTGAATGAATCACTTGAGGTCAGGAGTTCGAGACCAGCCTGGCCAACATGGTAAAAACCCGTCTCTACTAAAAATACAAAAATTAGCTGGGCATGGTGGTGGGCGCCTGTAGTCCCAGCTGCATGGGAGGCTGAGGCAGGAGAATTGCTTGAACCCGGGAGGTGGAGGTTGCAGTGAGCAGAGATTGTACCCCTGCACTCCAGCCTGGGCAACAGAACGAGAGTCTGTCTCAAAAAAAAAAAAGCAAGATGCGATTTTTTCATGGCAGGTCCCTTTTGACTTGATCTGATGTCATTGTCTTAATCTGCAGCCTGTGCTTATGTTTGGGGTTGCTCTTAAAGTTTCTCTGTATCTGAGCCACCGTGCAGATGATCAATACTGCATCTTGTTACCCTCACAACAATTTATAAATTCTGGTGGTTCTCATCTGACTCTGAGTAGTAACTGATCCAGAAGAGCCTAGAGAGGTAATTTCCTGTAGGCCATCATGATCATTGTGCCAGTCATATTTTTCATGGCACATGATCCCTGTGCCATGAGAAATCATATCTCGCTTTTTAAGTAGTAGTGTCAGCACCATCTACTGGTAATATTTGAACGAAGTAACAAAACCTAGAAACCTTGGAGCACAGTCCACTGGAACCAAAACTGTACATGTGCAAAGATCAGATTACAGTAGGACACTTAAGAAGATGCTGGATAGTAGATTCAGTGGGCGAGCTGTCAGACCATGGATGCAAAAACTTGCCACTTTTCCTCTAGGGTGAGTAAACACATGGTTTCTCTGAGACTGTATGACATTTGCACATTCCTCATGCTATATCAGAATGAAGTTCAGTATACCCTCTTGTATTAGTTTCTGTCGCTGTGTAAGGAATTACCACAAAGTTAGAGGCTGAAAACAACATGCATTCATTATTTTACAGTTTCTGTGGGCCAAGAGTTCAGGTATGGGACAGCTGCTTGGTGTCTCACCAGGCTGAAATCAGGGTGGCAGCCAGCTGTATTCTCATCTAAGGCTCACGTTTGCCTGAGGCATCATGGCCCTGGGGTTGACACTGTGCTTGTATATAATGGAAGTTGTGCCTTTCTTGCCTCTCTTAATCCCAAGAGAGTGGCTCAACCTAGACCACAGATCAGGAAGGCACCCATAACTGTAGTCTCTGGAGCATAGGGTGGTGCAGCTAGAAGGGGGCCCAGAGTCGAGGATGAGGCCAGTGGCTCTGCCAGCTGCTCAACTGGCACCTCTGCTTTGAAGACGCCATATTTTAGGGTCATTCACGTTGTTGGCAGAATTCAGTTTTTGAAGTTGTAGGACGGAGGTCCCTGTTTCCTGCTGGTTATTGACCAGGGGTCACTTTCAGCTCTTAGGGGCTGCCCTCAGGCCCTCTTTCAAAGCCAGCAGGAAAACCTCTCTCACGCTTCAAATCGCCACCTTCAGAAGGGCCCCTTTGTTTTAAAGACGTTCCTGATTAGTGCAGGCACACTGAGGATGATCTCTCTTGTGAGTCACTGAAATTCAACTGATCAAGGACCTTAATTACATCTGAAAATTCTCCTCATCTTTGCCAGATAGAGTAACCTAATCACAGGAGTGGAATCCCATCCTGTTTACACTCCAGCTCACACTCCAAAGGGAAGGGATCACATAGGGTATATATATCTGGGGACAAGACTCTTGGGGCCATCTCTCAATATGGTCATGCTTCACTTAACTATGGGAATGCCTTCTGAGAAATGGGTCGTTAGATGATTTAATCATTGTGCAAACCTCACAGAGTATACACAAACCTACACAGCTAGGCTATGTGGTAGAGCCTATGGCTCCAAGGCTGCAAACACAGGACAGCTTATTACTGTACTGAATATTGTGCAATTGTAACACAATAATTAATAAGTATTTGTGTATTTCACACATCTAAACATAGAAAAGGCACAGGAAAAATACAGTGTTATAATCTTATGAGACCACTGTCATAGATGTGACCCATCGATGACCAAAAATTTGTCATTTGGTGCATCCTGCCTACCTTAATTTTCTTCTCGTCTCTGTTTGAGATCTTTATCAGTTACACCACCAATTCCAGAAACTTAGTATTTTTTATGGCTCTGGCTATGTGCTGGAATTTTGAAAAGCTAGAGAATCTTGGCATTTTTCTCTTGTTTGCATACAAAATGGCAAAGGGTACATGAGGAAGGTCATTAAAATTTTGAAATATTGATGCTCATTCTAAAAGTCCCTTTGGAGAAATTTTAGATCTATCTTTAGAAAAGCAGGTACTAAAATTGTCTATCACCACTGATCATCACTACCCACCTCCCCCTCAAAATGAATGCAATAGAAATATGACTGAAAACCCTGCCTAAATTGCTCTGACTGCATATTTTGGAGATTTCTGATCAGGACATGCTATGACTTTAGGTAGCAATAGTAGCTAAAACAAGAGGAATATATATTTCAAAACTGGATAAGTGTCTTTGTAGACCTGTACAGAACTGAAACATGTAGCCTAACAGGAGGCTGAAGTCATGGGTTCCCAGGCTGGAAACAAGCACTGGTGGTTGGGAGTTTGACTCCTGAAAGGTAACAGGGATCATAAGCAGCCCACACATGGTGCCAGGCTCAGAGCCTGAAACAGGTTGGAATGGAGTTCAAAGATCTCTGTGAACAGAGAATTTAAGGTTATGGGTGCCTTCCTGATCTGTGGTCTATGTTGAGCCTCTATCTTGCGATTGAGAGAGGCAAGGGAGGCACAACTTCCTCTATGTACAAGCATAATGTCAACCCCACGGCTTTACAGCATTTGCAGTTTATTATCATCAGGCAAGAAATTTATTGGAAAACAGATCACTCACAGTAGTAGACAAGCTTTGAAGATTTATAAATTGCCTGTGGAAAGTAAAGAAATAACCACATGCTCAATTGCAATTGATTTCCACTCAGAAACCTTGTGTATACCCCCAGGGTAATTCCAGCTGCAGACAGGGGTGCAAAACATATAGTCCGTCACAAAACACAGAGCTATTAATTGAGCAGTAGACATGGAAACCATTACTTCTTACAGTTGTTGAAAAACTGCAGTTAGAATAGTTAGAACTGTTGAGAGTTGGTAGGAGAGTAATAGGAGAATAGAAACAATTGAAAAATGGTACTCTCTTGGAATGAGCACTGTACCATGAGTCGTAAGACCTGGGACCCAGTCCTGAGTGCTACTAACTTGTCATCACAAGGCACTGTTACTAACTAGCTACACCATGCCCTTAACCTAAGACTCAGGTTCTTTGTATAGAAAAGTGTGGGTGGAAAAACTTGAGAAATTCTAAGGTCTCGTCCAACTTCCAGAATATGATGATACCGTATTCTGTGTCTGTGCACAGAAGGAGAAAGATATTTGTGCCCACTGTGCTAAGTGAAAAAATATAAAAAATTAATTGAAATTATTTGTACTCTTTGTTTTTATATTTTATCTTTTGCCTCATTACTTTGACTCTGAGGTTAAGGGAAACGAGAAAAAGTGACCTTCCCAATGCATATAGAAAGTCAAATATTTTTCAGTCAATAATTATTTTTGGAGAGGCCTTAACTCTTGCATTAGGCTCAACTACAGCTACACTGTTATCACATTCTTAGAAGATTTGGTCACCTGTCACTCATGCCTTTGGATAAGTTCGTAAAATGAAATAGCATGGTTATCATTTCCAGGCAGAAATAAGAGTGCAAAACATTTTAGAAAAGAGAGTTTTTTTGGAGGCTGAGGTGGGTGAATCACTTGAGGTCAAGAGTTCGAGACCAGCCTGGCCAACATGGCAAAACCCCGTCTCTACTAAAAAAATACAAAAATTAGCTGGGTGTGGTGACACGCCCCTGTAGTACCAGCTACTTGGAGGCTGCAACAGAAGAATCACTTGAGCCTGGGAGACAGAGGTTGCAGTGAGCCAATATTGCACCACTGCACTCCAGCCTGGGCGACAGAGCAAGACTCTGTCTCAAAAAAAAAGAAAAGAGGGTTTTGATAGTAGTTCCAAATCCCACAGCATCTTATAGACCTGACTTGTTCCTAAAGTGTATTACTAGGCTAAGAGTAATAGACCATTAGTCAAAATGAAAGTCAACAACACTAAAACATATGTAAGTATACAAAAGGAAGAGCTCTATAGTAGGCTGAGTCATTTATTTCTAGATACCACCAAAGGCTTAAATGTTTATTTGAAATTCTAGTTTTGACAGTTTTATGAGTTTAAGCATCTTATGCAAGAGTACCTGAGGTTGGAGGTTGGTGTGTACGGAATGTACCTGATCTGTATATTTACTTTTTCCAAAATTATCATTGTTCCCCTTCCTCATCCTCTCCCAAGGTACATAGTTTTTTTCTTCTGCACATTTTAATGAAACTCTTCTACCAGCCCTGTCAGAAATGACAGTGTTTATTACAGAGAATGGCAAACTTGTCAAAATGGTACTAGAATGAGAAATCGTCACTGTGTAAATCACTGTCGATAGGGCATGAATTCATTTTTGAAGGTGACATTGCTGATGATATGAAATTTCTCAAGGATAATTGAGACAAAGAGAATAGGATTAATGCTTAGAGTTTGTCCACCATCCTTTAGATTCTATGAATAAAACACAGGGGTTAATGAGTGTCTGTTGGACTTCTGGGCAAATATCATCAGTTCAGTAACACTTCTTTTCTATTTTGAGCCTAAAGGGAAGTAAGTATCTGATTACAAAGTGGACATCAACCATCATATGGAGAGGAAAGACTATTACAAAGGAAGGTTGACTGGCTCCCTTTTTGCTGCACTATAGTTCGCTTTGGTTGAGCATGGTAGTATCAACTTGTGCTTTTCTGAACAATTACTCTTCACAACTTTTTATAATATCTTGAATTCATTGATAGAAGAGTCTGAAACACAGTCAGTGTATATATATATATATATATATATATATAGACAGATACAGATATATCTACCTCCATTCAGCGGGATACTATGCAGCCATTAAAAAGACCAAGGTAGATCACTGTTCTAGGTTGGATGCCCAGCAGAGGGATGAGGCAGAAATTGTGTGCTGGAGTTTTACTGTGAAGTGCTTTCTGGAACAAGCTTTGCAAGACAGCAAAGGATTGGAAAGCAAAACTGAGCCAAGGGAGAAGTTGAACTGCAATGTCGTTACAGCAGAGGTCTTAGCCTATCCCATAGGGAGCTTGGGGTTTGGGATGAGTCTTAGGAGATATCTTCCCTTAATCCGCCGGGCCGGGCCTTTATATCAACAGCTCCCTCATTGACCAGTCACTGTAGTATAGTCTTGGTGGAACCAACTCCCTTTGGTCAAAGGCAATTCAAAGGGAGGCATTTACTTAGTTGAGCACTGTCAACAGACAACACTCCCAGAATCGAGGAGAATGAGCACTGTGATTCCAGATAGCACACAGCACCTAGCACTATCTCTATGTGCTAAGACTTCAACTGTGAACTGCCAAATGGAAAAGCCAGGTCCAGAAGACTTATTTATAGGTAAATATGCTTTTACATTCTTGAAAAGAATCACAAGAAATAATTAGAATTGTTATCTTTAGAAGGAAGGGGTTGAGGGGAGAGAAAGGGCTACCTTAAGTCTTTCAAAAGCTCCAAGCATTCCTTCTTTTAGAAGTCACTCCTATATCAGAGCAAATGCATTAGAATGTACCCACATTTCTCATTAAATTTACTACACACACACACACACACATATATATATATATATCAACTATGTAGGAGTTGAATTTATTTGAATGATAATTGACCAGCTGATCCAGTATTACATTTTGAATACATTTAAGTAAATATTAATTACTATCTAATTTGTAATTTTATTTTTTTCTTTTAAAGCCAACAGCTTTTGCAGGCCTTAATTATTTCCACAGGCCCTTATAAGCTCGTACACTCTATTACTTATTAGTTACTGGAATCTAAGCAGAAAGAGGCTGGTCCACCTTCTGTTATCTATGTTTCTTTTTTTTTTTTGAGACGGAGTCTCGCTCTGTCGCCCAGGCTGAAGTGCAGTGGCCGGATCTCAGCTCACTGCAAGCTCCGCCTCCCGGGTTTACACCATTCTCCTGCCTCAGCCTCCCGAGTGGCTGGGACTACAGGCGCCCGCCACCTCGCCCTGCTAGTTTTTTGTATTTTTTAGTAGAGACGGGGTTTCACCATGTTAGCCAGGATGGTCTTGATCTCCTGACCTCGTGATCCACCCGTCTCGGCCTCCCAAAGTGCTGGGATTACAGGCTTGAGCCACCGCGCCCAGCCTGTTATCTATGTTTCTATACTCTTTGGACTTGCTAATATTATGAACATTTATATTTTTTAAATCTGCACATGAAAGCATGTTCAACACCACTAATCATTAGGGAAATGCTAATCAAAACTATGATGAGATACTACCTCACACCCATTAGAATGACTTTTTGAAAATTTTTTTACCACTAATATTTCAGTATAAGAATGACTATTATTTTTTAAGAAAACAAAATAAGTGTTGGTGAGGATGTGGAGAAACTGGAACCCTTGTGTGCTCTTGCTGGGGTTATAAAATAGTACAGCTGCTATGGAAGACAGTATGACAGTTCCTCAAAAAACGAAAAACAGAATTACCATATGATCCACCAATTCCACTTCTGATTATATTTCCAAAAGAATTAAAGGCAGGGTCCCAAGGAGGTATTTGTACACCCATGATCATAGCAGCGTTATTCACAATCGCTAAAGCACAGAAGCAACCCAAGTGTCTGTGGACAGATGAATGGAAAAGCCAAATGTGGTCTCTACATACAAGGGAATATTATTCAGATTTTAAAACGAAGGAAATTCTGACATATGTTACAACATGGATGAACCTTGAGGACATTATGCTAAGTGAAATGAGCCAGTCACAAAAAGACAAGTACTGTGTGATTCCACTTCTGTGAGGCAGTTAGAAATAGTCAAAATCATAGAGATTTGAGAACGTTCTGACTAGTGGAATGTAGAATGATGGTTTCCAGGGGCTGGTAAAAGAGGGGTGTGGGGAGTTATTGTTTAATGGGTATAGAGTTTCAGTTTTACACAAGAGAGAGAGTTCTGGAGATGGATAGTGGTGATGGTTGCACAATATTGTGAATGTATTTGGTACCTCTAAACTATTCAGGTCGGAAAAGTTAAGATGGTAAAATGTATGTCATGTGCATTTTACCACAAAAAAAATTGGAGTAAAATTCAACCAGTTATATCAGAGATGTGATATTATGGGATTTTTTTAAGTTTCTTTTTAATATATTCATTTTTTGAAAAAGAAGAAAAAAAGAAAGTTAAAAAAGACAAAGAAGGAAATATTGTATTAAAAAATAAAACAAGCTAAAAGGGAGAAACCTTCCTAATGAGTTAGCGTGTGCCCTTGTTGTGATCCTTTAGCATATGGGACCAATAGGAAGTACCCATTGAGCTACCCAGTCATCCAAGGTGCTGCAGAGAACTGCTGCTGCTTCCCTGAGTTACCACTTGGTCAGAGAGAACTTCCCAGCATACTCTTTTTTTTGAGCTGGAGTCGGAGTCTGGCTCTGTTACCCAGGCTGGAGTGCAATGGCGCAAACTCAGCTCACTACATCTCTGCCTCCTGGGTTCAAGCGATTCTCCTGCCTCAGTCTCCCAAGTAGCTGGGATTACAGGTGCCCACCACCACACCCGGCTAATTTTTGTATTTTTAGTAGAGATGGGGTTTCACCATGTTGGCCAGGATGGCTCGAACTCCTGATCTCAGGTGATTCGCCTACCTTGGCCTCCCAAAGTGCTGGGATTACAGGCGTGAGCCACCTTGCCCACCCAGCATATTCCTTTTGCAAATTATTTCATCTTAAGTATTTCAGATAACCAGCAAATTATTTCATCTTTCCAGAAAGAGGAGAGACTTCCCTTCGATGACTTTTTGATCTTGGTGGAATTCACAAGAAGAGGGCTTCATAAGATCACAGTGCTTTTGGGGAAGAAAAAAATCAAAGTGGATCTGTAAGATAGCGCTACACAGTGTCTTGAGAATGCAGCCTACACAGCACAGGGATGAGCCTAAAAACACTAAGCTATGCCATCACTCGACACAGTTGACAGGGAGAGGGTTAGAGTCAGGTTTCACCGCGGAGGTGAACTTCACCTTGTTCTTTGGTCATGGTAAGGTAAGTCAAGTGCATTTTAGAATAAAACCATGTTTTAAAAAGTAGGAAGCTCCAAACTAAGGATCTGATTTCCAAAGAGTTATAGAAATGGGATTAAAATGACATTTATTCAACTATAAATGGCAATAAAACTTTCTTGACATAACACAGTGATGACACATGTGGGTTCTAGAGTCAGAAGGACTGAGTTGGAATCCCGCCTTTGTCACTGATTGGCTTTAGGACCTTGGGAAAGTGATTTCACCTCACCAGGTTTCAGTTTTCTCAGTTGTGAAATGAGTATACTAATATCCTAAGGGACCTCATAAGGTCATTGAGAAGATTAAATGAAATAATGTACTGTACTAAACGTATTTAGTACAGTGTTAGGACATAGTAAGTGCTCAATAAATGTTGGCCGTAGCAGAGGTTTCACGTTTCTTCTCAATAATCTCGCAAAACTCTGAGAGGTAATCCTCCTTTCAGAGAATGCATAGCAGCAGACATTCAGCGAGGTTAAGCAGCTCACCAGTATTACACAGCTAATAAATGATGGGAGCAGAAATCCTCCACAAGGCTCCTGACTCCTAAGTTTAAGGTGTTTTCCGTTCGAGTATAGGTAGTAAATTAAATACCAGCCAATCATTCGGCATTTATTTTAAAATGATACATTATCACAGCATTTGTACGACTTTCTCATCTTCTTTGCAGCACTCACCTTCTATTGCAGTGAGCCAAAGAGTAGAGGATATTCCATCTTTAGAATGGAATTTAGAGGGGTTTCAGATTTTGAGGATACTTGGGGTTTGGGATGACACGTGAAGAAATTAATCCGTGTATACTGTACCCTATGGTATTATTCATATTTATTGTTTTTCTCTTATTGGTAGGTCCCAGTCAGTACCTCTGGAGATGAATCACTCCCAATCAAAAGGCAACAGGGACTTCATATTACTGTTTTCTTGTTCTGGACACTAGATGTCACACTAAGTAAAGTTTTAGAGGTTACTCTCTAGAGTAAGGCGTGGCACAGTGTCTAAACCTTAGCTATGAAAAATTATAGATCATACATAAATATAAAGCTGAACTTTACATTTTTTTGTTTCTTTTTTTTTGTAAAGCTGAACTTTATATTTCTAGTAGAATGAAGTAAAAAGGTACTTTCCTTAACAAAAAAATTCAGAAAAAGAATTGTCAATAAGAAAATGTAGTTGGAATAGCAGCCTATTTTCATTGTTAAACAGATAGATCCCATTTATATGCACATAAAATCGTATTTCCTTCCAGAAACAAAGTGATTTTTCTAGAGGCAGCTCATATATACATATCTGTAATCATTTATGTTCTGAGATGGCGAGAAGCCATTCTTCCTGCAAAAAGAACCAGACATTATCCTAACCTGCAAGGGATGGAGAAGGTGAAAGAAGAGATACTGAATATGAGATTCATTATCTCCTGAAACGGTCTCAGGGAAGAATGTGTGATCATCTTTCTTGCATGGCTTAAGCAAAGAAGATGGAGAAGATGGTGCCTCCCAGCCTCCTTGACCTCATTTTTTTCCTTGATTTTGGCTCTCAGAAATCTAGATGAGAATCATAGATTTGGAAGCACATTATTTCCTTTTGGAAAATGCGTATTATATATATTTTTAATTGCAGGGAAGTTGGACGCAGTATGTAAAAGAGTTAGATATTCTATCCTCTAACTTAAATGTGTTATTGAAACTTCAACAAGTTTCTACTAGATACATTTCTACTAGAAATGTAAAGTTCAGCTTTAAAAAAAAAAAAAAAGAAACAATGCTTGAAATTCATTGGAAGCTAGAGATAATTAATTCAAGCATTAGCAGTCACAGTACACCTTTATTTTTTCAAGTAACTCAGTAATTAATTTGAACTGTGTCTAATCTGCACATGACTAGAAACACATATTTCTATATATAATTACAGTTGTAAATAATGTTTAACTTTCAGGGTTTTCTAGGTAGTGTATTTCCATTGGACATAATTCCTTCTATATTTGTCAAATATCAGTGCCTTGTTTATGCTAAGATGACTAGGATAAATAAGGTTACAACTGCTAAAATGCTACTCTTTAGGTTTGGGAGTCATCCATGTCTTCCCCTTTCTTATTCAGAAAATGGACAACTGGTTATTTTAACAGTGTCTTCTAAGACTAGGTGGTTCTAGTTAGCTCTTAAATTCTGTTGGGACTTGGGAAGTTTTCCCTCATGTTACTGCCTTGTGTTTTAGCAACCGGAGGTTACCCAGGTCCCGAGAGAAATCTTTCCTTTTCTTCGTGAGTGCTCAGGATGATGGCAGCCTGTGCTGTTTCTCCTTCAAGAAGTCAGACAGCCACTTCGGACCATCCGTAGGCTATTCATTCCTTCAGTGGTTTGACAATTCAGAAAAGCTATAACTCATCGTGAAGGCCTCAAAGGGAGGAAAATCTCTCCAAAATAAAATGTAGACAAGACTATGTCCCTATCAGGTCGAAGGCTGGGGTTTTTCCATGTGGGTAGGAAGGTCAGCTCTGTATTTACCAAATAGTTATTGAATAACCGTTGTGCCAGGCTCTAGGGAATGTGGGTATTGTCCTTGCTCAGATGGAGTAAAACCTGTGCCCTTCGCCTGCCTGACTACTGTTAAGGCTGATCTGTATCATTATTGTTTAAGACAACTGTCAGGGCATTATTGTTTAAGACAACTGTCAGGGCATTATTGTTTAAGACAACTGTCAGGGCATTATTGTTTAAGACAGCGGTCAGGGCTGTTGGGTGGCCTCCCTGGTTTCTCCGCTGACCTGCCTTTTGATTTTGGGATGTCGGCTCCAGAACCTTCACTCTCCATGCCTAAAGGAAGGCCTAATGCTTTAAAGAAACACTCTGAGACTCAGTTGATTTCAATCCAACCAATATTAATTGATCATCTGCCATGTGCTAAGCCTGCAAGGAATCAAAAAAATGAACGAAGAGTATCTTCCATAAGGAACTACAAAAGAGTAAAGAGGATGAGACAGGTACACTATACAAAGACAGTGTGTTGAGCTTAGAATTCCAGGTTGATGACTGGGTAGTGTGAGAAGCAAAAGCAAACAGTGAAGCATCTGGGAGCACTTTACCTACGTGTATCTCATTTGCACGTCACAATAACTCAATGAGGCTAGGTAACTTCTCCAAGGTCATTCAACAAGGCAGGGGTGAAACTGAGCTCATATTGGAACCCACATCTCAGGGAGCAGGGATTCTTCTTTCTTTCAATCAGGATGTACTTTTACATACCAGGTGCGATGGCTCACGCCTGTAATCCCAGCACTTTGGGAGGCCGAGGTGAGTCGCCACCTGAAGTCAGGAGTTTAAGACAAGCCCGGTCAACATTTAGTGAAACCCAGTCTTCACTAAAGGCACAAAAATTAGCTGGGTGTGGTGGTGCGCATCTGTAATCCCAGCTGCTCGGGAGGCTGAGGCGGGAGAACCACTTGAACCCAGGAGGCAGAGGTTGCAGTGAGCCGAGATTGCACCAGTGCACTCCAGTCTGGGTGACAGAACGAGACTCTGTCTTAAAACAAACAAACAAACAAAACACTATGTATTTCTACAACTTAAAACAGCTTTGTAAGATTAGGTGGCAGACTTGCAGACCATGGATTTCCAATGTATCCATGAACCATATTTTTATTTCCAACAGGTCATGGATTGACGGCAGTCAAGGAAAAAGCAGGGGCCACTCTACGGATTCATGGTATAAATTCTGGATCTTCTGAAGGGGCCCAACCAGACACTGAAAACGGAGTCCCTGCAAGTGAGTGATGCGTCTCCTCTGGGTGTTCTTGGACTTTATTACACCATGTCCAAAATCAGAGGGTTTCCAAGTTCAGATCAGCAACATGAACTCTTAAACGATTTCTTTCTTTTCTTTAGTAACAGATGCAGCCACAGATCAGGGCCCTGCAGAAAGCCCACCCACCTCCCCTTCATCGGCCTCTCGGGGTATGCTGTCTGCCATCACCAATGTGGTTCAAAACACTGTGAGTCGCTGGCTGCTTCCTCTCTTTCCCCTGTATTTCCCAGGGCCTTCTTTTGATATTTCCATTTACCAGTGACCTAGATACATCAGAGAAACGATGGCCTTGCTCAGAACTTTGGATTATGGTTTTTTTTTTTTTTTTATGTTTTCTGCTACAAAGCAGACGTAACCTTGGATTCAAAATAATAAGGTCAAAATGAAATATATTTTATGTTTAAAAGAAAGGAGCTGTTTGGAAGGAACATTTTTCAGTCTGATTTAATAGAGTCCTTTCCAGCTGCAACAAGGACAGCCTCTGGTTGAGGGAGAGAGAACTCTTTGTCAGAGCAGGGACAACTGTTTTTCCTAAATGCTCTGCTTATCTTACCCCTAAATTTGAAAAAGCATTAAACCGTTTAAATAAAAAGTACCAGTTGCAAGACAGGAAAAACAGCCCAAATATGTTCCTGAAGTGTTTCCGGAGACCAGCGTTCTTCCCTCTTCCCTGCCTCTTCATTCCCACCCTCCTCTTCCTTACATCACCTTAAGTGTACCCCCCCGATCCCTGCCTACCTCTTAAAAGAAGCTCAATATTAGCAGCAAGACATTGGTGAATATTGAAAAAAGGAAGGCATCTCAACTGAGATAAGGCAGCTAGCTGGTCTTCAGGGTCAGGGGGTCAGAAGATTTCTTTCTTTTTTTTTTTTTTTTTTGAGATGGGGTCTCACTCTGTCACCCAGGCTGGAGTGCAGTGGTGTATTCTCGGCTCACTGCAACCTCTGCATCCCTGGTTCAAGCAATTCTCCCACCTCAGCCTCCCAAGTAGCTGGGATTACAGGTGCCCACCACCACACCCAGCTAATTTTTGTGTTTTTAGTAGAGACAGGGTTTCACCATGTTGGCCAGGCTGGTCTTGAACTCTAGACTTCAGGTGATCCTCCCGCCTTGGCCTCCCAAAGTGCTGGGATTACACATGTGAAGGTTTATTTCTTGCTGTGTAAACTAACTAGTTTTTCTAAAAATATGGCTCGTGTCCCACTTATTCATTCATTCATTCATTAAAAGAAAAACAACAACAGAAACATGATTAGCCCTCACTATGTTCCAGGATCTGTGCTGGATCTTGGATATATGCTGGCAAACAAGAGAGCACAATATCCTGGAGGACTGAGGTGACTGAACAGATAAACACAATGTAATTCGGGAAGAAGTGAGGGCTGCGGTCAAACATGAGAGTATCTCACCCAGACCTTGGGGTCAGGACATGCCAGAAATATAGAAAATGACCGGTGTTCTCTTTGCTATTTGAGGACCTCTAGACTGGGGTGGGGTGAAGGAGGAGCAGCAAATCTGTCTTAGGAGTCAAATAGCAATACAAGTCAACCACTCCTGTGGGAGGGTTTGTGGGATGGGAAATGAATGGAGCTCTGTCAATATCTCTGGTATAAGAAATGAATTCACGGCCTATCTGAGCTACCAAGAGGGCACTCTTGAGTTTGTCTTCAGCAGCCTCACATTCCTTTCTGGGTTCTCTCCAACCTTCTTGGCCCCTATTTCCCAAGTTCTAGACACTACCCCTCCAGGTCTATCCTTAACACAAATCCCTATGTCCTTTCTTCCACCATTTTATTCTCAATAAGATAGTTTTTCGTAGGATGTTAGCAGGCACTAAGTCAAATTACACAGAAGTGTGAATTGCTGCTGTCCCATCATCCCCCTGAAGTGTGCGCACTGAAAAATCTGATTTATAGCAAGATTACTGGTTGGCTCCCAAATCTAAAAGCAGTCTAAATGCCCAAGATGAAAATAAAGTATATTAATTCTATGAAATTCAGTATTTCTATTTAAATGATAATTATGAAGATTGGAAATTGCATATCAGTAATAATATCATAATAAAATAAAATTTATATCATTTTTATGTATGGTGGGAAAAAACGCAGATGTATGCATATTATAATTGCAGTTATACAGTTGGAGTGTATGTATGAAAGAGTTGCAAGGAAATGTACACAGTTCTGTTCACTTGAATAGTTTGTGTGAGTAAGTCTGGGTTCTTTCAATCTTTTAAAAAAGGCAACAATGACTGACAAAGGGATTTGCAGAAGGATAACTATATAATACACCAGTTTCTAAAGCCAGAAGTACAAGGAAATCAACATGTCTTATTTCATGGATATACTAATTATAGGCAGTTATTGCTAGTTTCTGAGAGTATGCAAGAACTGTCTGAAACAACCTGAAGGTCTTACCCTCCAGAGCCCTAGATTAAAGAAGTCCCTAAATTAGCAGGACTACTTGACATTTTAATAGGCTGCTCCAAGCAACTCTGTTACTTGGGTTAAAAATTTTTTTTAAACAGAAAACAGCAATTGGGTCACCTGTTAATTTTATGTCTTAGATAAATATCTATTCATACACAGAGAGCCAAAACATATGTTTTGGTTTTTTTCTAAGCATCATTTTTAATAACATTGTATGTCCTACAAATTACATAACATATGTTTTTCCAAGGAAAAGAAAATAGGGTTAAATGGATGATAATTTTTTCCTGATGAGAAAAAATTGTGACTTTATATTGATTTTAATATTTGAAGATAGTGCCAGTTACCTAGGAGTTGCTGACCACTGCGAAACAGCAAAACCTAAAAATCTAATCTCATGCAGTTATCTCATCTGCAGGGTAAAAGCGTCTTAACAGGAGGCCTTGATGCGTTGGAATTCATCGGCAAGAAAACCATGAATGTCCTTGCAGAAAGTGACCCGGGCTTTAAGCGGACCAAGACGCTCATGGAGAGAACTGTTTCCTTGTCTCAGGTTGGATTATATACTTTTGCAATTTTTTCTTTCAGTCAATAAAGTAAATACATTTTTATTTATCTTTTCGAATAGCTAATTTAAAGCATGCGATTCAAATCAAATGGCACGAAAGAACAGAGAGAGAAAATTGAGCTTCTACTACCTCCGTTTCCTCAGTCATTTAATTCCTCAGAGGAGATAACCACTTTTAACAGTTTCTTAAGGATTCTATCAGAGACAGCATGTAGATATGGATATAGATCTATAGATGCAGCTATATATAAATATACAGATGTATAAGTATATGTGTATGCACATGGATAGACATGTACATAAATACACACATACTTTTTCAACCCAATGGTAGCATACTAAACACACTCTTGTTCCTTGCATTAATCACGTAATATTATTTCTTGAAGATGATCCATTTATGTTATGGTGTGCATCCCATCGCTACCACTTAGTAGCTGTGTGACCTTGGGCAAGTTACTTAGCCCCTCTGTGCCTCAGCTTGCTCATCTGTACACCGGAGATAATTTACATACCTACCAATAACTTTGCTCTGAGGCTAAGCTGAGTTAGAATAGAACCCAGCTCTTAGTAAGCACTCAGAAATGTTAGTTGTCATCATTGTCGTTATTATGTGTCGGTATAATAGGTGGAAAAATATCTCATTGGAATTTTATATTCTATTTCTCTTGATATGTGCAAGGATGGTCTTCTCTCACACTTGCAGCACTAAAGTTTTCCAGCCCTTCTTGCAAAACATGATACAAAGAATTCAATCTATCTTTGCATACTTACAATAGTTAAGAAAATTGGAAATGATATTTGTCTTATTTTCCAAATAATGACTCACTCTCCCAGCTGAAACATGCCTAACTTACCGCACAGCCCAGGCATGCCCCAGTCCACCTCCTCCATGAGAGACTGATGCACCAGGTCTCTGTGCTTTCCTGAAATCAGAGGCAGCTGATGCAGCAGTGGATTTTGTATGTCACAGGCAGGACTTATACTAGGAACCCATGAAGGTTGCCTTCATGAACAGCTATCACTGAGAATATGTTCATGGCAACCCCTAGAAGCTTTTGTTTGAGGCTATTTCTTCTTGCCTCTTCTGGAATAACCCAAGTATGAGCACTCTGATGTTGTAGTCCAGAGAGGGACTTTGCAGGATCATCTAGACCATCCCCCTCCTGCTCCTTGAAAAATAAAATAGATGACTGGGCACGGTGGCTCATACCCATAATCCCAGCACTTTGGGAGGCCAAGGTAGGCAGATCACCTGAGGTTAGGAGTTCAAGACCAGTCTGACCAAGATGATGAAACCCTGTCTTTACTAAAAATAAAAAATAAAAAAAAATTAGCCGGATGTGGGGGCAAGCACCTGTAATTCCAGCTACTCGGGAGGCTGAGGCAGGGGAATTGCTTGAACCAGGGAGGTGGCAGTTGCAGTGAGCTGAGATTGTGCCACTGTACTCCAGCCTGGGCAATAGAGTGGGACTGCATCTCAAAAAAAAAGAAGAGGAAGAGGAAGGAAAAAGAAGAAGAAGGAGGAGGAGGAGGAGGAAAAGGAGAAGGAGGAGAAGGAGAAGAAAAAGAAGAAGGAGGAGGAGGAGGAAAATAGATTAGTATTAGTTAGGTAATTAGCACTAGATGTCATAAAAGAACAACCACCCCCAAGTATCAGTATGACTTAGAACAAAAAGGTTTACCTTTCGCTCTCACAAAGTGCAGCATGAATATTCTGCTCACATAGGAGACTTGTCCCAGGAGGCTCTCATGGGTAGCACACTGCTGAGCCCACATCTTCTGGCCCCATCATCTTGAAATACCTTACCTCCAGCCTCATGGAGAGGGGATGTGGAAGGCAATATCTGGTATTTCAGAAAGTGACAAGTGCCATGGGGAAAAAGACAAAGTAGAACAGGAAGAGGTGATCAGGAATCAGGAATATGGGTGTGAGGGGCAGGCTGAGTGTTAAATAGGATAGTGAGGGGGTCTTGGGCAGATGATGACATGTGAGCAAATCCTGGAAGGAGATGAGAGCGTTGGCCATGCAGGAACCTGAGTAAAGCTCATTCCAGGCCAAGAGAGAACTCATGCAAAGGCCCTGAAGCAGGAGTGTCTGGTATGAACACAGAACAGCAGGATGCCCGTGATGGAGAGGAGTGAGCTCCGGGTGAGAGTTGTTGAAGAGGACACCAGAGTGGTGATGGGAAGTGGCAGACATTCATAAGGACCTTGGGTTTGACTGTTAGTGAAATGGGGAAACCATTGCAGCATTTTGAGAAAAGAAGTGACAGAATCTGATTTGTGCTTTAATAGGACCCCTCTAGTTCCTGGGTAGAAAATTGGCTGGGAGGACCAAGGGCAGGGAGACTGGTTAGAATGAGCATCAGTCTGTGCCCTCCCAGAAACAGACACCAAGATGGGCTTACATGGGCTTAAATGTGCAAGGATTTCATTAGGGGAAGTGTGTGTGAGAGAAAATGGGGAGGGAGCACAGGAAGGCTGGGAGAACCATTAGACCAAGATGCCGGTCCCATCCCAGTGAAGGAAAGAGGAAGAGAAAAATGAGTGGAAGTGTCCTAGACTGCAGTGTGACCTGGGAAAGGCTGGGCGAAGCCATGGGAAAGCCCTTCAGCCAAAGGCTGCTGACAAAGGAGACCTCATCTTCCAGGAACAGGTCTGCCTTAGTGCCTTGCTGCACCAGTGATTGGCAGGGAGGAGCTGTGGGAGGCTGAAGGCTGGATTTCAAAGTCCGGCATTTATGCTCCCAGGAGTAGGAGGGAGGTCTGCAGGTTGCACTGTCACACCCTCCGCTGCAGGCAATTGCACTTTCTAAACAAGAGATAACCGTGGCCCCGTGCAGCATGGAGGCCTTGTAGGTAGTGAGGAATGGCTGATTCTGGGTATAATTTGAAGATAGATCCAGATCGCTTGTTGGAATGAATGTGAGCTGTGGGATAGAAGGAGTTGTCAGGGATGGCTCCAAGGTCTTTTGGACAACTGGAAAGATGAAGCTCACATCAGCTGACACAGGGGAGTCCGTTATATTTTTCCTTTACACACTAAAGAAATATATAACTATAGAAACTAGAAGCATGCATGCATGCACTAACTACATTTCTCCCATATTTTTATCCCAGTGGCACAGGGAATACTCTTTCTTTTTCTTTCTTTCTTTCTTTCTTTTTTTTTTTTTTTTGAGACAGAGCCTCACTCCGTCACCCAGGATGGAGTACAATCTCAGCTCACTGCAACCTCCGCCTCCTGGGTTCAAGCAATTCTCCTGCCTCAACCTCCTGAGTAGCTGGGATTATAAGTGTGCACCACCACACCCGGCTAATTTTTGTATTTTTAGTAGAGATAGGGTTTCACCAAGTTGGCCAGGCTGGTCCCGAACTCCTGACCTCAGAAGATCCGCCCAATTCAGCCTCCCAAAGTACTGGGATTACAGGCGTGAGCCACCGCGCCCAGCCAAGCACAGGGAATACTCTTTAAATAACATGGGGACAGGGAGTCCTTGGATTCCACACATGTAAGTCTCCATAGCTTCTCTGTGTCAGAAATTCTTCCAGGCCAGGATCATTCCCTGCTATTGAAACCAACTTCCCTTTCTTTTCCAGTGGGAAAATAGAACCAGCATCCCTTGTCAAGCTGGTTATCCCTTAGGCAGCTTTAATTTCACTCCCCAGTTTGTTTGTTTGTTTGTTTGAGATGGAGTCTCACCCAGGCTGGAGTGCAATGGCGCAATCTCGGCTCACAGCAACCTCTCTCTCCCAGGTTCAAATGACTCTCTTGCCTCCCTCCTGAATAGCTGGGATTACAGGTGCCCACTACCACACCCGGCTAATATTTTGAATTTTTAGTAGAGGCAGGGTTTCATCATATTGACCAGGCTGGTCTCGAACTCCTGATCTAGTGATCGGCCCACCTCAGCCTCCCAAAGTGCTGGGATTACAGGCATGAGCCACCGCGCCTGGCCTACTCCCCAGTTTTGAGTGAGTCCACATCATTCCAGAGTGACCCTTTCCATTTCTCTTCAATTTCATCTCTTCTTTCTTCTCTCCCAAATCCCAGATTCACAGGTGGAAGCTGGTGTAGAGAAAGGAAGTGATTTCAGTGTCACTTTGTTATTTTATTTTACCACCACCAACCCCTGAGATCAGTGGGGATAGTTAGTTTTTATTGCCAGTGTTAAAATTTTCCAGTGATGGTTTCATTGGGTTGATTGAAAAACTTTAAAATTCAGAGTCTGTGCTAATTTAGTCTTAAAGACAGACAGGAGAGAGAATTCTCTTTGCGGCCCTGTGGGTTCTTGGCAGACAACCTCAAGAACCCCAAAGGAAATGAGGCTGATTGTTTCACTGGCACACAATAGAAACCAAAGTCTATTCTTTAGTTCTCTTCCCCTGTGACCTTCTGGTGGTGGCCAGTGTCTTTACAGAGCTCTCCACAGAAATTAAAGAACCCCATAAACGTAATGCCTCAGTAAACTTAATGAGGAATCACATAAAAGATGCTTAGAATCAAAGAATGCAAGTGCAGAAAATTGAGAGTGACTGATGGGCTTGTGTTTATTTGTTGTCTTTTTGTTTAACCAACAAAAAACAACTGGAGAAGAGTTATTAATGGGGAGAGGAAACTTGGTTCACAGTCATATTTCTGGAAACCAACCTTAAGAATCTACAAGCTAATATTCTTTTTTGTTTTTTTTTTTGTTTTGAGACAGGGTCTCGCTCTGTTGCCCAGGCTGGAGTGCAGTGGCACAATCTCGGCTCACTGCGCCTCCAGGTTCAACCTCTGCCTCTCCTGCCTCAGCCTCCTGAGTAGCTGGAATTACAGGCATGCACCACCATGCCCGGCTAACTTTTGTATTTTTGGTAGATACGTGGTTTCACCATGTTGGCCAGGCTGGTCTCGAACTCCTGACCTGAAGTGATCTGCCCACCTAGGCCTCCCAAAGTACTGGAATTACAGGTGTAAGCCACTGCACCTGGCCCTAAGTTAATATTCTTAATTACAGTAAGTATATGATGACAAATACATTATGAGTTTATATTTATTAATTTTTAAATTGAGGAAATTTAATAACCACACAAAAAAAATTTAAAAAATTTTAAAACTCGGCTAGGTGTGGTGGCTCACACCTGTAATCCCGGCACTTTGTGAGGCTGAGCTGGGCGGATCACCTGAGGTCAGGAGTTCGAGACCAGCCTGGCCAACATGGTGAAACCCCATCTCTACTAAAAATACAAAAAAATTAGCTGGGTGTGGTCGTGGGCGCCTATAATCCCAGCTACTCAGGAGGCTGAGGCAGGAGAAACACTTGAACTCGGGAGGCGGAGGTTGCAATGAGCTGAGATCGTGCCATTGCACTCCAGCCTGGGCAACAAGAGCTAAACTCCATCTCAAAAAATAAAGAAAGAAAGAAAGAAAGAAAACTTAGAAAAAATCAGACCAGCTTATTTCTACTTTGACATCTGTGTAGGTGCAGGACTTAAAGTTAATCCTGTCATAAGAGATTCAACTTTTCAAGCATACATAAAACTCACTCATTATAGAAAATTTGGGGACTTTAGAAAATAAGAAAAGTGGCTGGGCGCGGTGGCTCACACCTGTAATCCCAGCACATTGAGAGGCTGAGGGAGGAGGATCACTTGAGGTCAGGACTTTGAGACCAGTCTAGCCAACATGGTGAAACCCTGTCTCTACCAAAAAATACAAAAATCAACTGGGCATAGTGGCAAGAGTCTTTAGTCCCAGCTCCTCAGGAGGCTGAGGCAGGAGAATCGCTTGAATCCATGAGGCAGAGGTTTTAGTGAGCCAAGATTGTGCCACTGTACTCCAGCCTGAACAACAGAGTGAGACTCCGTCTCAAACTAAATAAAATGAAATAAGAATAAGAAAATAAGAAAGGTAATCACACATGTGGGAAACACCTTAATGGAAAGCGCCATTAAAGCTTTTGGTGTGTTTCTTACCAGTTTATTCCCAGACATTGAATTTTGGCTTTGTTTTGCCTTTCACATAATGAACATGTAAAATGCAAAGTAGGATATGATGTAAAAGTTATCAATAGCATCAATCAAAAAAATCATTTTTTAGAAATTCTAAAGTGACCAGAATCTCCCCCTCTCCAATACAAAGTCAGTCCTCCCCACCTCCCCCATGTCTTACACAGGAGATGATGCTTTTAAATATACATCCAGAGTACAAGCATTGTGTATTTCTGCAGATGTTAAGGGAAGCTAAGGAGAAGGAGAAGCAGAGACTGGCACAGCAGCTCACAGTGGAGAGAACTGCACACTACGGGATGCTGTTTGATGAATATCAAGGCTTGTCACACCTGGAAGCCCTGGAAATTCTGTCCAATGAAAGCGAAAGCAAGGTACTTCTGCACTACTCATTTGAAATGGCATGCTTAGTCATGTGTTGCTTAAACATGAAAGAAACTGGAAAATCTGCCTTTAAAAGATCTCATTTTTAGAGCCTCATTATTATTGTGCTAAGGTCGCAAATACTGTACAATGTGATGACCCTTGAGCTCCAAATCATCTCTTCTCTGTCCTATGCCAAGCTATTACCCCACCCCAGCTCCAAGAAGGCTGGCACAGTAAGAGCCACCACTATCCACCCATCTCATGGTGCAAAAGGCTGCTCAGAAATGTGGTTGTCCGGCTTCTGGCCCTCTGCCTCCCTTTGGTAACGAAGTACCCAGGTCAGAGATGCCCTGCCAGCCCACATCTTCATTCCTACCCAATGAAAACAAAGCACTTGAGTTCCTTTTAGAATGCAGGGTTTTAATATATTTTTCTTATGGGTTATATAGTTATTTATTCAGCCATCTTGTTAGGACTCCTGGGCCACAAAGGGCAGGATTATCCCACTGAAGGTTAAGGTTCTGTTAGGGAATACTCCTGTACAGACACCTGGGAAACCCAGCCTACCCAATGACCCTGCACATTCATGCTCCCCACTTGGTCCCAGGAAAACAAAAGATGAATAGCAAAAATCAGCAGGGTTTGGTGATTTTTATTTTCCCTTAAAGTATCTATAGTGGGGTGTGTGTGTGTATGTGTGTGTGTGTGTGTTTATTTAGCAAGCACTTACATGGCACTTATATAGCCACCATTCTAAACACCATAAAACTGTTAACTTATTTAACTGTATATATATGGCTGTGTTGTGGATGTCAAGCTGACTGTGCTCCGGAGTAGTTTTCTAGTGGAGGCCACCAGGCAGTACCCTCCGGGCCTCTGGAGAGGGAGGGGCCATGGTGACATTCACTGAGGAGAGGCAGGTCCCCAGACAAGAAGCTCAATTTGGCAGTGAGCCTTAGAATGGAGAAGTAGTTTTTGACTCTCCCTAGACCTTATCCTCTTATGTTTGGACTTTGAGCCATCCTTCATGCCTGTCTAATCAGAGAAAGACAACATCTGCCACATAACAGGCAACCAAGAACCAAATAGGACGAAGGCACTGTCCCCTGCCCCAGATGATGGAGCTACACGTTACTCTGTTCACTGCCTTCTTTGTTATCCGTGAGCCTTCAGGGAAAGTCTTGTGGTTAAAACTGTTCAAGAATAATTTTCAAAAAAAAGCAAAATTGGGACTCTCATACAGATACAAAATGACCCATGTTAGAGAACTTATTTAGCTCATTCATTAATTCAGGGAACCAGGCAGATGTTATAAATGATTCAAAGGAAAAGCCAAAGAAGCACAAATGTGTACGGAGTAGTATGTACGTGGCTATACACCATGGAATACTATGCAGCTATAAAAAAGAATGAGTTCATGTCCTTTACAGGGACATGAATGAAGCTGGAAACCATCATTCTCAGCAAACTAACACAGGAACAGAAAACCAAACACCACATGTTCTCATTCATAAGTGAAGTTGAACAATGAGAACACATGGACACAAGGAGGGGAACATCACACACCGGGGCCTGTTGGGGGTTGGAGGGCTAGGGGAGGGATAGCATTAGGAGAAATACCTAATGTAGATGATGGGTTGATGGGTGCAGCAAACCACCATGGCACATGTATACCTATGTAACAAACCTTCACGTTCTGCACATGTATCCCAAAACTTAAATATAATAATTTAAAAATATATGAATGTGCCAATAGACACAAACCTGCTTTTCCACATCAGGGAGGTTGTCCTCCCACTGCACAGAATTCATTCACATGACTATTGACAAGAATGACTTTGCATTGTTATCAGCCCTTTACAATTTATAGTCATAAAATTGCTCCCATAAATTCAGAATCCAATAACCCAATAAGATGTGCTCTAGAAAATGCAGTTCTTAGCCAGGCGCAGTGACTCATGCCTTAATCCCAGCACTTGGGAGGCCGAGGTGGGCAGATCACCTGACGTCAGTTCAAGACCAGCCTGGCCAATATGGTGAAATGCCATCTCTACTAAAAATACAAAAAAAAAAAAA